>NW_027672948.1:180000-388221 GCF_964194105.1 Spermophilus citellus | reverse complement strand
GCAGAAGGAGGAGAAGAAGCAGGAGGACAATGAGGAAGAGATGGAGAAGGAGGAGGAGGAGGAGGGATGAGGAGGAGTAGAGAGAGGAGATGGAAGAGGAGGAGATAGAAGAATAGGAGATGGAGGAGGAGGAAGAGAAGGAGGGGAAAGAGGAGGAGAAAAATGATGATGAACAGCAGGAGGAGAGGGAGAAGGATATGGAGAAAGAGATGGAGGAGGAGAAAGAGATGGAGGAGGAGGAGGAAGAGATGGAGGAGGAGAGAGATGAGGATGAGGAGGAGAAGGAGCCAGAGGAAGAGGAGGAGGAGATGGAGGAGGGAGGAATGAGATGGAGGAGAAGGAGGAAGTTGAGATGGAGGAGGAGGAGGAAGATGAGATGGAGGATGAGAAGGAAAAGAGGGAGGAGAAATAGGAGGAGATGCAGGAGGAGGACATGGAGGTGGAGAAGGAGGAGGAGGATATGGAGGAGGAGGAGGAAAAAGATGAAGGAAGAGAAGGAGGAGGAGATAAAGGAAAAGATGGAGGAGGAGAAGGAGGAGGAGAGGGAGAAGGAGCAGGAAGAGGAGGAGAGGAGGAAGAGGAGGAGATGGAGGATGAGGATAGAGATGAGCAGGAGGAATATAAGAAGGAGTAGGATGAGGAGGAGGAGTTGGAGGAAGGAGGAGGAGGAGATAGAAAAAGAGATGATGATGTTGATGAGAAGGAGAGATGAGAAGGAGGAGGATGAGGAGAGGGAGGAGGTAGAGGAGAAGGAGTGGAAGGAGGAGGAATAGGAGAAGGAGGAGCAAGAGAGGGAGAAGCAAGATGAGATGGGGGAGGAGATTGAGGTGGAGAAGGATGAGGATATAGAGGAGGAGGAGGAGATGAAGGAGGAAAAGGAGGAGGAGGAGGAGGAGGAGATGGAGGAGGAGAGGGAGAAGGAGGAAGAGGAGATGGGGAAGAAGGAAGAAGAAGAGGAGATGGAGGAGTAAGAGGAGGAGAGAGATGAGCAGGAGAAGAAGGAGCAGGAGGGAAGAGGAGATGGGGAATAAGGAAGACGAGATGGAGGAGTAGGAGGAGGAGAGAGATGAGCAGGAGGAGGAGAAGGAGCAGGAGGAGGAAGAGGAGGAGGAGAAGAAGCAGGAGGAAGAGGAAGAGGAAGAGAAGGAGGAGGAGGAGGAGATGGAATAGAGGTGATGATGTTGATGAGGAGGAGAGATGAGCGAAATAGCAGTACTCTATTCTAAATTTAATGAGTTAATTTTAAGTGACAAGTAAAAATTATATATATATATATGTATATATATATATAAATTATGAGATGATTAATCAAGATATTATTATTACTATTATTATTTTTTAAATTTTTTTATTGGTTGTTCACAACATTACAAAGCTCTTGACATATCATATTTCATACATTAGATTGAAGTGGGTTATGAACCCCCAATTTTACCCCAAATGCAGATTGCAGAATCACGTCGGTTACACATCCACAATTTTACATAATGCCCTATTAGTAATTGTTGTATTCTGCTACCTTTCCTATCCCCTACTATCCCCCCTCCCCTCTCCTCCCATCTTCTCTCTCTACCCCATCTACTGTAATCCATTTCTCTCCTTGTTTATTTTCCCATTCCCCTCACAACCTCTTATATGTAATTTTGTATAGCAATGAGGGTCTCCCTTCATTTCCAGGCAATTTCCCTTTTCTCTCCCTTTCCCTCCCATCTCATGTCTCTGTTTAATGTTAATCTTTTCTTCCTGCTCTTCCTCCCTGCTCTGTTCATAGTTGCTCTCATTATATCAAAGAAGACATTTGGTATTTGTTTTTTAGGGATTGACTAGCTTCACTAAGCATAATCTGCTCTAGTGCCATCCATTTCCCTGCACATTCTATGATTTTGTCATTTTTTTGCTGCATAGTACTCCATTGTTTATAGATGCCACATTATTTTATCTATTCATCTATTGAAGGGCATCTGGGTTGGTTCCACAGTCTAGCTATTGTGAATTGTGCTGCTATGAACATCGATGTGGCAGTAACCCTGTAGCATCCTCTTTTAAGGTCTTCAGGGAATAATCCGAGAAGGGCAATAGCAGGGTCAAATGGTGATTCCATTCCCATCTTTCCCAGGAATCTCCAAACTGCTTTCCAAATTGGCCGCACCAATTTGCAGTCCCACCAGCAATGTACAAGTGTACCCTTTTCTCCACATCCTCGCCAGCACTTGTTGTTGTTTGACTTCATAGTGGCTGCCAATCTTACTGGAGTGAGGTGGTATCTTAGGGTGGTTTTGATTTGCTTTTCTCTGACTGCAGGAGATGGTGAGCATTTTTTCATGTACTTGTTGATTGATTGTATATCCTCCTCTGAGAAGTGTCTGTTCAGGTCCTTGGCCCGTTTGTTGATTGGGTTATTTGTTTTCTTATTGTCTAATTTTTTGAGTTCTTTGTATACTCTGGATATTAGGGCTCTATCTGAAGTGTGAGGAGTAAAAAAAATTGTTCCCAGGACGTAGGCTCCCTATTTACCTCTCTTATTGTTTCTCTTGCTGAGAAAAATCTTTTAGTTTAAGTAAGTCCCATTTGTTGATTCTTGTTATTAACTCTTGTGCTATGGGTGTCCTATTAAGGAATTTGGAGCCCGACCCCACAATATGTAGATCGGAGCCAACTTTTTCTTCTATCAGATGCAGAGTCTCTGATTTGATATCAAGCTCCTTGATCCATTTTGAGTTAACTTTTGTGCATGGCGAGAGAAAGGGATTCACTTTCATTTTGTTGCATATGGATTTCCAGTTTTCCCAACACCATTTGTTGAAGATGCTATCCTTCCTCCATTGCATGCTTTTAGCCCCTTTATCAAATATAAGATAGTTGTAACTTTGTGGATTAGTCTCTGTGCCCTCTATTCTATACCATTGGTCCACCCGCCTGCTTTGGTACCAGTACCATGCTGTTTTGTCAATTATCACAAAATTTTGATTTACAACTCTTTATTTGTTTTACAAGGCAGCACAAGAGAAATACTTACAAGTTGAATAGAGAGGAAACATTACATAGCAGAGCTATGTATACTATTAATAGTACTGTGTGCACTCAAAGAAAGCATTCTCAATTTCCTTCCCCATGCAATAAAAAATCATGCAGTTGAAAGATACACTAGTTACTGATTAGATAACACATACATGTGTTTGTGACATTAAGCATGTGGGCAGCTGCTCAACTTGCCAGGTCAGGTCCAATAGATAAGGAAGACACTCTCTTCACACAAGACTGTTTTTTTTTTTTGACTAATACTATGAAAGCAAGAGAGAAAGCAAAGTAACAGACACAGGAAACTGTATTGCCAGACTAGGAAAACCCACACACTGAACCTATGTACTAGAAAGTCCCAAACAGTTTTCCGGGTCCTGACTGGGAAGTCTTGAGCAAAGCATCCTCTCTACAGGTGATAATCTGAAGTCTTGTTCTAACTTGTATTGAAAGTGAGGCTGAATAAATACAAGTTAGAACAAAGAAAACTTCATTCTAACATCTTGGATGACCTAGTGATCCCGTGAAGAACACTACATCCTCCCCAGCCAGGTCAGATCCTAGAGGAGGGAGTGATAGCCTTGAGATGACTCAATAAATTGGGGTTCCAATGAGTGAGTGACCAAGCCAGATGCATTGAGATATTGGCATTCTTTAGCTGTTTCATCAAGGATATGCAGACATCATGCAGTCACATGAAAAGGGAAGATCTTTAGGATTTTCCTTAGACCTCTAGTACTGATTCTTTCCTCTGGGACTTATAAATATTTAAAACTCTCATATGTAAAATTAAGCCAGTTTTCTGCATAAAATAATGTGGAGATAAACATGAAACAGAGATTTACCCTTGGGAATAAAAAACACTATGAATATTATTCTCCTAGAACTTATCATTATATTTCAATATTTATTTTCCCAAATAAAGTTAAATGCAATGTTTGTGGGTGGTGTTTTGTTGACCCCAAAAGCTCACATATAAAGAGAATATTGTGTTTTTACTTTTTTGAACAGGACTTGTAGATGAGAGTCTAGAGGTTTATTACAATCAAAATTGTGTTTCTCTCTCTGTGATGTCATGTCTTAGAGCTTTAAGATCTGAAAAGGGACAGGGATGGTTGATAGTATCTTATAATTACTGGATATAGAGGGGTCTGGAAGACCATGACACATGCTATCTAAAGTATAATCAATAAGTATAAAAAACGTTGTATTGTAAGTTATTAACTTGAACAAAAAAGGTCTACAAAATCACAATATATAATGAAATGAAAAACTGTGGGGACATAAATGCTCCTATAGTATGTCTTTTTCTTTTTACAGTCATCATTTTACATGTTTCTGGTTACACTTTTCTATTAGGTATCCAAGACTAAAGAGGTGGTCCCAAATTGGGATGTTTTTCCTACACTTAAGGTGAGTCTAGTCTCCTCAGTGATGAAAGTCATGGAATTCATGAGGAACTGCATGATTTCTTCAGACCAAGAGTCAGGATGGGCCTGTGGATAATGAGGATTCACCAGGAAACATTGAGACTAATTCCCCCTTCAGCAACCCTCCTCTTTTACCTGAATATGCACGTTGGCACCTAGTCTCTTGGGTCTTTGTCATCTCCCTGATTGGGAGCTTGTATAACTCTCCAGAGTTGTAGATCCCTTAGGGAGTACTGCAACACTATAAGGTGAAATTTTAAATTCATAATTCAAACTAGGGATATCTGGGCATTATTTTAGTATTCCTGGGTCCTTCCTATAACTCTCTTAATTTCCCATAATTACAAACAAAAGACTATATAATTTACATAAATAATATTCTCCAAATAAAACTTAATTAAACATATGAAATAATTAACGAAGATGATATAGCATTATTTACCCAACAGAATGTTTTACTATTGCATCAATCCATTAGCAATGTGACTAGTGGGAGATGTGTGACCTAATAACATCATTAAATGCATGACAAGGTTAACATTAAGAAATTCACACTTTATTTAGAAACAAATTGCATCCGTAATGAAATATAAGTAAAAATGCTCTGTAAAATGGGCATGGTGGTCCATGCCTGTGACCCTAGGGACGAGAGAAGCTTTGCAAGGTAAAAGCCAGGCTTCATAACTTAGTGACGCCCTATACGACTTAGCAAACCCTATCTCTAAATAAAAATCAAAAAAAAAAAAATTCTGGGGATGCAGTTTACTGATTAAGTTCCCTTAGTTATGTAAAAGAATAAAAACTAAAAAAATTAAAATTTCATATAAATCTTAAGAGACTTCTGTAATAATCAACTATGGGAATTATATTGTCTCCAGTTGTGAAAAATGAGAATATTTAGCAATTGTTGATTTATAGTAAAATTATATCCTTTTAGGGATGCACTATTATATATTTGTATATCCTTATTTCTACATTATCAGATGAAGTTGTTACAAAAATTTTCAGCAAATGTGAAAAGAAATTATCCAGTTTCTACATCTAAATGATTTTTTCCCTCCTAGGTCGCAAATGCTTCAAGGGATGGGCTATAGATAAAAAAAAAAAAAAATACTACAATTTTTATATTTTTCAAGGTGATTTTTTTATTGTAAATACTTTGCTGTTATCTAAGGTACATACTTTGGACAAATGCTGCTCCACCCTTGGTACAGGTATGAGGTAAGTAATTAAAAAATGTCTGAAATTTGAATACAGTCTTGGACACATTCTTCGGGTTTCTATATGCTATGAATCCTCCAGTGTTTCAAAAATGTTTGATTAATGGCCAAAACTTTGCAAAAATTTTTCTACATGTGCTCTCACTCGTATGAATTCTGAGGTGCTGAGTAGGGTGTGAACAACTTTTGGAGACTCTGACACCTATTTTACACTTGTATGATTCCTGTGCTATCATATCTCTGGTGCGAAATAGTGTTGAACTACTGTGAAATAAGGGTTGATTCATCCTTAAAGACACTGATGCAATGTTTTCACTTGTAAACCTTCTCTCCAGTATAAAATCTGTACTGTTTAGTAAGATGTGATCTTCAATATTAAAAGGTTTGCCATTCTTCACATTTATAGGACTTCTCTCTAGTATGGGTTCTCTGGTGTCGAGTAAGTGATGATTTTGTATTAAAAGCTTTGCCACAATCTTTACATCTGTAGGGCTTCTCTCCAGAATGAATCCTTTTGTGACAATTAAGCTGTGAGATTCTATTAAAAGCTTTGTCACAATCTATACATTTGTAGGGCTTCTCTCCAGTGTGGATTCGCTGGTGCTCAGTAAGTGATGATTTTATATTAAAACTCTTGCCACACACTTTACATTTGTAGGGCTTCTCTCCAGTATGAATCCTGTTGTGGCGCTCAAGATGCCAGTTTCTATTAAAACTTTTGCCACACACTTTACATTTGTAGGGCTTCTCTCTGGTATGAATCCTGTTGTGACGATCAAGATTTGAGTTTGTATTAAAACTATTGCCACACACTTTACATTTGTAGGGCTTCTCTCCAGTATGAATCCTGTTGTGGCGATTAAGCTGTGTGTTTGTAGTAAAACTTTTGCCACACACTTTACATTTGTAGGGCTTCTCTCCAGTATGAGTCCTGTTGTGGCACTTAAGATTTGAGTTTGTATTAAAACTATTGCCACATACTTTACATTTGAAAAGCTTTTCTCCAGTATGAAGCCTGTTGTGGCAATAAAGATTTGAGTTTCTATTAAAACTTTTGCCACACACTTTACATTTGTAGGGCTTCTCTCCAGTATGAATCCTGTTGTGGCGTTCAAGATATGAGTTTCTATTAAAAATTTTGCCACACACTTTACATTTGTAGGGCTTCTCTCCAATATGAACTCTCTGGTGATTTTTAAGGCTTGGTTTTTTACTAAAAGCTTTGCAAAATTGTTTACATATGTGGGGCGTCTCTCCAGTGTGTGTCCACTGGTGACAAATAAGATTGGAGCTTTTATTAGAAGTTTTGTCACATTCTTTGCATTTGCATGGCATATCTCCTGTATGAACACTGTGATGTTGAGTAAAGTCCTTGAGTGTCTTGCATTCTTCACATTGGTAGGTCTTATCTGCAGAGTAAATTTTTTTGTGTTGAGTAAGTGTTGAAAACATTTTTAAGGCTTTGCCACGACTTTTACATTTACAGGTCTTGTCTTCAGTATAAATACTCTGATGTTTCACAAGTTGTAACCTTTCACTAAAAGTTTTTCCGCATTCTTTAAGTTTGTAGGATTTATCACTGTCATAGTATCTACTGAATTTAAAAGATGTTGAGCAAGCTGATGGTTTGATATATTCTTTAAACTTATAGGGCTCTTTCTCTATAAATTCTCTTGTATTGAGCAAGCTCTGCACTATGATTAAAACCCTTTAAAATATCTTACACTTGCAAGTTTTGCCTTGACTGTGAATATTTGGATGAGTAATAGTTTTTGAGCACTGAAGCAAGACTTTCCCACATTTTTCATCTTGCTAATTTCCTTTAGAAAATAACTAGGAGTTTCTCTATATTCATAATTTTTATCACCAATATAAATATACTGGTAATTACTCAGGGTAGAGACATGGCTAATGGTGTTACTTATAGCATTATGTATATAGTGCACTTTCCATAAATCTGTATCAGAATTGTCATTGAGCAATACTGGGGAAGTAGAAAACTTTCTATACTTCTTAATATCGTCTATTTGGGCACAAAAAGAAATCACTGTTTTGTTGCAGAAAATGGACATTTTGTAAAGAAACTCTCTTAAGTATCACTTTTAGAAATATCTTCTCTGTGCAAATGTTTGACTGGAAGTTTAACTCAGTGCTACATTTATACTTGGCCAAGTTAAAAACTGATACATAGACCAGATTTTCCACATTTCCTTTCACTTAAAAATGGCTGTGGATATATTTTCAAAGACATATACAGCTCCTCAAAAGTAAGTTGAATAAAATGAATATTTTTCAGATATTAATTTTCCCTACAGTCTTTTGACCATAAAATTTTTATCATAAATAGGGACTACAAATTTTTTTTGACCACTGTAATACGATTTTTGAACTTTACTCTCACCTATATTTTCCCATTTTTTTCTTAGTTGTAAATAGTCAGGGTCACACTTTCCATATCTTCCCTTTTTCTCTCTCATTCCCTGCTCTGGTAAAATTTCTCGAGGATGATGAGAATTTATGGCTGAAATAAAAATAACAATCATGTTTACTTACTGTACTGGGCTGAATATATTTTGTAAACATGGGAAATTACAGCAATAAAGGAACATAAGCAGGGGAGTAGATTATTAAATCTAAGCCCATTGTTACTGCAGAAATATATAAATCAAATAAAACTGTATACAGAAAATTACTTCGAGAAATTTCCAAATCATCTTAGTGTTCACAGTATCCAAGATGAGTACATTTCTATGGAGAGTAATATAGTATAAGATAATACATTGTGATACACAAAGCCTTTCCTCCTTCACAATATATTTTTAAAATCTACCAACTTTCTTCTGTTTCATTAAAAAATAAATGTGAAACATGAATATTTGGGGACTTTTCAAAAATGGATTCCTGGTTACCAACAGAAAAAAAAAATGGCTAAATCTACTGTAAGAAAAGTAAGTTATGAATTACTCAAAGGGAATAGTAAATTATCATTTAAAAGAAGTTTACTGAACTTAACCCACACACAAAAATAGAATAAAATGTAGTCAAGAATTGTTAATAGTAATAAGCAGAAAATGTGTTTAAAGACTTTCTTTAGAAAATGTCTGAAAGAGTCAGGGGTGGTTGTACATAGCAATATAGGAGGTTGAGCCAGAAGGATCAAATTTTCAAGGCCAGCCAAAATAAAAAAAAATGCAAACTAGTAGTTCTCTTTCCAGTACTAATAAATGCATCTCAGAAAATAAGAAAAATAAAACATCCAAGTAGCCCAATAATCTCCAAGTTGTAAAGACTCAAAGCAGGTTTTAATCCAAGTTTTAAAACTTACAGAGAATATTCAGAGCATCCAAATAAAAAGATGGGTCACCTAGAAATGTGTAACTATATAATTGTGAAATCCTTAGTTGAAATTTCACAACACAGAAAGGGATTTGGGACTATTTTCTGGGATGAAAGAATAAAAGTATCAACCAAGACATTATATTCACAGCTACTATCTTTCAAAAGAGAATAAAAATTAAGACTTTAAAGATAAAATGCACACACTATTCATCAACACTAGATCTGTTCTCCAAAAAGTACTAAAGGAAATCCTTCATACTAAAATGTAAGTGTGCAAATCAACACAAGTCATACAAAATTTTAAACATTTCTTGGCACAAACAATTCTATTTTATTGTAATTATGGGTCTCAAAATATGTAATTTTGCAATAGAATTTGAAAGACAGAAGCATAAAAACAAAACTGTCAGTAGGTATATATACCTATAACAATAATATAATTTTGAAAAGACACATAAATATGATTCAATTTTTTAATAAAGTGAAGTCAAGTTGATACTCATACAATGTATGAGTAGGAGATTCTTCATTGTTAGATATTTTTTGTCGGCAAATGCAACATTACAAATGTCTGATCAAAACAAACCTTGGCTGTATGAATTAACGCTAAATATTACAACTATAGGTGGTCCACAAGATACTCTAAATCTAAGGACACACACATACTGAAAGCAAAGTGATAAAAAAGTGACACATACAAAAGTGACTGAATGTGACCAGAGGAGGAAGCCGCCCAGCGTGCGCCAAGCCAGACCGAAGGAGGAAGCCACCTGGCGCCAAGCCAGACCAGAGGAGGAAGCCGCCTGGCGCCAAGCCAGACCGGAGGAGGAAGCCCGGCCCCACCCCATGTGCTAGTCTGGAGGATGCCCATCAACCCTTAAAACCCATCAAAGGGGGTGAGGCTACCAGCATGGTTCTGTGGCTGATCCAGGTACGGGGTTTCCAACTCCCCCACCCTTAGCTGTGATAACTCAAAATATTTCCCACAAGATTTTGGGGGTTATAGCTATCAACACAAAACAACAACTGTACAGGCACCTGGTTTCTACCTCAGAGACTAGAATAGGGAAGATACAGGTGGAAGGTCATTTCCTTTCACACTGGCTATACCCATCATCCTGAATACAGAGGCTCAAGCTAAGAATAGACAATGCCACCTACTGGAAGCAAGGAAAACAGTGTTCTGAGAGACTTTTATTTTCCTCTTTCTTTCTCTCTTTTCTTCTCTCTCTTCCACAACTTCAACATATGTGAAACCAAGAACTGTGCATGAACAACCGAATTACCAAAGTAATATAAGATAGAGGAATTGCATATACCCCACCTTCCCCCATTTTTCTTTATTTCTATCTTACTTTCCTTTTCCTTCTCTTATTTCTCTTTTTTCCTTGTTATTTTTTCTTTTTTTATTCGTATTCTCTCTATTCCACTTTCAATCTCCTAACTTTTGCTATCTATACATAGGATAACTATCTAAATACAGATAGGAGGTTGAGTCTATACATTCTTGCATAAATTACCAGTCTGTTGGTAAGAGTTCTCCAAAGGTGCTAAGTTAGTTTAACCTCATACCCTCACTCATTTCCCTCTAAGTATAACATCCTTCATCTGAAATTAAGTTTTCTATATGCCACAAGATATGGTATGCCTTTTATGAAACTAATGAATATATTCTTAAGTAATAATTAAAACCAATATCTATAGACTTAGAATCTAACTACAAATGTATTAATAACAAAAACTTGTACTTAGATAATGTACTGTTGATATTGGGAACTGTTAACATTGTGTTTCTCCGCAAAAGAGGGATTTTGGAGCTATAAAAGAACAATACAAATATATAAGGGGAAAACATTAACACAACAGTTTCACAAAGCCAGAAAGAATCATGAGCAGTATGAAAAGACAAGGAAAGAAAGGACCACAAACAATACAGGTCAATTCAACATTAGACGAGGTAATATCTGCAGCTGATAGAATGTCAGACAAAGAGTTCAGGATATACATGCTTCAGCTGATCTGGAGTCTCAAGGAAGACATTATACAGCAAATTCAGACAATGAAGGATCATTTTGACAATGAATTACATAAACAAATCCAAGAAGCAAAAGATCAACTCTATAGGGAGATAGAGGATATAAAAAACAAACAGAAATCCTGGAAATGCAGGAAACAATAAACCAAATTAAAAACTCAAATGAGAGTAATACCAGCAGAGTAGAACACTTAGAAGATAGAACTTCAGACAACAAAGACAAAGTTTTGCAACTTGAAAAGAACATAGAAAGCTCAGCAAGAATGTTAAGAAATCATGAGCAGAACATCCAAGAATTATGGGATAACATCAAGAAACCAAACATAAGTTATTGGGATACAAGAGGGTATAGAAATCCAAACCAAGGGAATGAGCAATCTATTTAATGAAATAATACTAGAAAACTTCCCAGACTTAAAGAATGAAAAAGAAATCCAAATACTAGAAGCCTACAGGACACCGATTGTACAAAATCATAAGAGATCCACACCAAAACACATAATAATGAAGATGCCCAACATACAGAATAAGGAGAGAATCTTAAAAGCCACAAGAGAGAGGAAGCAGATTACATTTAGGGGTAAACCAATCAGGATAACTGCTGATCTTTCAACACAGACTCTGAAAGCTAGAAAATCCTGGAACAACATATTTCAAACACTGAAAGAAAAAGCGTTCCAACCAAGAATCATGTATCCAGCGAAATTAAGCTTCAGGATTGAAGATGAAATAAAAATCTTCCACGATAAACAAAAGTTAAAAGAATTTGCAGCTAGAAAACCAGTTCATAGGACCAGGATAATACATTAATAGTCATGGGATATTCAGATTAAAAATAGAATAAAATACCATGGGTAAGTTTTACACGGGTGCCATATGCATGTGGTATTATGTATAAATATGATGCACTAATAAACAATCCAGCATGCTTTACTCTTAATAGAAGATCCAGTCCTAAAATTCATCCACAAAGTTAAATATATGTAAACTTAACCAAGAAATTTTTGAATTATAAGAGAAAAAAATTATAAGAGGAAAAAAAAGGATTTATTACCTAACATGTGCATTGTGAAGCTGTACTATTACAATTGTCATCAAGGAATCATGATGTCAACAAAGTCCACCCAGGAACCCAGGGGGATGTAAAAATCATACACTTAATTGCAATGCAAAAGTCATTATCAGGTCAATCTCAGCAACTTAGCTAGACCCTCGGTCAGAATAAAAACTAAAAACTACCAGGCTCATAGCTGAGTGGTAAAGCACCCTTCTGTTAACTACCAAAACAAACAAACAAACAAAACACAAATAAAGTCCAGAGGAATAAGCGAGGTCCCTATAAACCTCAGCTCCCCTCCTGCAGGAAAACCATGTTTGGAGGTTTGATTATTCTTATTAATTAATTAATTAATTTTTTGGTATTTAACACAGAGGCACTCGACTACTGAGCTCCATCCCCAGCCCTATTTTGCATTTTATTTCGAGGCAGGGTCTCCCTGAGTCTATAAGTGCCTCGCAAACTTGCCCAGGCTGGCCTTGGCCTCGCAATCCTCCTGCATCAGGCCCCCTCCCGAGCCACTGGGATGACAGGTGTGCGCCATCGCCCAACTTGGAGATTGGATTTCTAGTGGTCCCACCTGTCAATCACAACAGCCCGGGAAGACGCTGGGTAGTCGCGCTCACCTGCCAGACAGGACTGGGACAGGGGCTGAGGCTGCCCCAGGGGATGGGGAGGCTGCGAGGGGTCTCCACCACTGTCATGCTCCCCACCCGGCTGGCCAGGGGGACTGAGGGGCGCTCTCCCCGTGGGGCTAAGGCCTGTGGACGCAGAGAGCGCCCGGAGTTGGGGTTGGGGTCGGCCAGCTTGGGTTCCCCCCACAGCCAATCCCGCCAGACGGCCTCCCTGCCCGGCCTCCCTGTCCAGGCACTAGGTGTCACTGCACATTCACCTTTTCCTGGTGCCCAGCAGCCAAGCCTGCCCTGGAGAGCTTCGGCCCCTGCATGGCAGGGCCACCCGGGATCCTGGGCACTAAGCGAAGCCTGGAGTCCAACTGCAGGAATCATGAAACCGCGAACCCAGGAGAAATAAATCCCATCCCGAGCGCAGAAGCCTGCCCCCTGCTCGCTGCCTGCACTCAGGATTGGACAACGCTCAACACAGGGGCTTCTGATTGGACAGGGCATCAGTCAGTCTCCACTCTGCCCAGCCTGAGCCCAGGGAGCCTTCTTTTTGAGTGACAGGGGGGTAATATCTGCTCCAGGCAAGGAGGAAACCAGAATGGCAGGGCTTTTTTTTATTTTTTCTTTTCCTTTTGAAGTCTGGGCATTGGGTCAGGGTTAGGGTGACCAGAATTCTAAGTTCTGTTGGGTTTTGATGTTAGGAAATTGAAGTCAATTTTTGAAAGTTTCATCACCTGGGCCTCCTCCTACAATAAGACCTCCCAGAGCATCTTCAGGATGCTGACTTGTCCTCTGTTTATCTGTGCAAAATTCTCCAAGCAGAACTGGCCTTTCGCCCCTTGGGCACTGCTGGTAGAGGCTCACAGGGGGCCTGGCAGGCGCCTTGGAGGAGACTCCCACCGGGTTGGCAGCATGAGAGCTGATTTTCCTCCAGCTGAGTTGAATCTGTATCTTGAGTCCACATTGAGCTGGAGGCAGAATAAGGAGATCAGCACAGAAGACACGCAGGAGAGCACAGACCTGGGTAAACCCCAGCAGCACTGGGCTCTCTCACTCTCTGGCCATGGGGGTTGAATTCAGAACTCGACCTCTGAGCCCCTTCCCCAGCCCTATTTTGAATTTTATTTAGAGACAGCGTCTCACTGAGTTGCTTAGCACCTTGCTTTTGCTGAGGCTGGCTTTGAATTTGCCATCCTCCTGCCTCAGCCTCCCCAGCCGCTGGAATGACAGACGTGTGCCACTTTTTTTTCTTTCTTTCTTTTTGAGAGAAATACCTGTGGTGGCCACAGGATAACAGCCTTGCACAGATCAAGGCCACCCTGGGTACTCTTCCTGGTTCTTGCCAGTCCCCTGGATCCAAAAACCAGCGACACCCTGCCCAGGTGTGCATCCTTAGTATCAGCTGAATAATTTGCACTTGGCAAGAAAAAAGAAAAAGAAAAACGACAGACCCTACCTGCTTGTCTTGATGCAAACAAAGTCAATGTGTTTCCAAAGACAGCTCTGGTCTTGTCCCCCCAATTCAGTGGTGCAAAAGTCACATAATACAGAGAAGATTTCTCCTTAAGAGGGGCTCAAGGGTGTGTCTCTTTAAGGAAAAACAATTTGGGTTTGATTGGGAGTCCAGAAAGGTAAATTCCAGATTTTTCTAATTTGGTAAATAACTCCATAGACTCCAATGCACCCTGCTCCTCTCTGCCTTAGTTAACTGGAGGCCTCGAGATGACCTGTCCCCTGGGATCACTGCACCTGCAGATGAATGCAGCACCCTGAACCTCCACCTTCCCACAGGCTCCAACACCTTTGGCAGCATCCAATGGGGGAGCCATTTAAAAAATACTGGAATGTACCTAAAGACATTTCCTCATCCGGCTAGGATGCTATCAATTTGGTCCCATGGTCTTTTCAGTACTTTTAAATCTTTTTCTATTTTATTGGTTCTTCTTAGTTATACATGATCATAGAGTCCATTGTGGTAAACTTATCCAAACATAAAATATACCTTATTCTCCTTAGGACCCCATTCTTGTGGGTGATCTTTATGGGTGGATTCACTTAGGTATTTTCATATATTTACATAGGAACATTATGGTAGATTCCTGCTACTGTCTTTTCTGTTCTTATCTCCCCTCCCTTCCTGTTGCTCCCCTTTGCCTCATCTACAGAACTTTACTTCTTGACCCCACCTTCCTTGTGATATAGATTTGGTTTGGGGGGATTGCCTTATTTTACTTTAGCATGATATTCTCCAGATCCATTCATTTACTGGCCAATGATATGAAGTCATCCTTTTTAAAAGCTGAGTAATATTCCACCATGTATATATACAACAATTTCTTTATCTATTCATCTGTTGATGGGCATTTATGCTGGCTCCATAGCTTAGCTATTGTGAGTTGTGCTATCATAAACATTGATGTGGCTGTGTCCCTGTAGTATGCTGATTTTATCCTCTTTATGCTGAGGAGTGGGATAACTGAGTCCGATGGTGGTTCCAGTACTAGTTTCTTGAGGAATCTCCATCCTGCTTTCCAGAGGGGTTACACCAATGTGCAGTTTCTCCAAAAAAGTGTGCACATTCCATGTCCCACACATCCTCACCAATTTATTGTTACTGTATTCTTGATAATTGCCATTCTGACTGGAGTGAAAGAGAAGCTCAGTGCAGTTTTAATTTGCATTTCCCTAAGTGCTCGATCCATTGCCTTTTCAGTATTTATTTTTTAAAATATTTTTTCTAGTTGGAGTCGGACCCAATACTTTATTCTATCCATTTATTTTTCTGTGGTGCTGAGGATGGAACCCAGGGCCTCACACGTGCAAGGTGAGCACTCTACGACTGAGCCCCAGCCCCAGTCCCCATCTTCAGTATTTTTTTCTTTTGCTTCTCAGTAACAGCAGCCCAGGTATCTGGGAGGCCAGTTTCCTGCATGTGTGAAATGGGAACATTTCTCTTGAAGGAAGACTGAGAAGGTCAAGGCACATGCCCAGGATCCCAGGGATGAGCAGTACCCGGTTGTCTGGCCCATGATGAGAAGATTATGTGGGTGAGAAGAAGGAAAGAGCCGGGGACACCTTGGGGCCAGAACCCCTCCTTCCCCCACGAGGGAAATTATTCTTGCTGTTAGTTTTCTTAAAGAAAATTAGAAATTTTCCTAAGCTACCAGTGCCATTAGATATAGGTCCCTGGATAGAGCTCAGATTTGTCTTGAGAGGCAAGGAAATGTAAAAACCAACCCAGTGGTTTTTGACTTGTTGTTACAAAAAGACAAAACCAACAAGCTAGACTTTGGGCTTCTTGGGGACAAAACACTGGGTTTTACCCAATAATTAACAATCCAACAGCACCTGACACCCAATTAAAGGGGGATGAAGAATTGGATGGGTGGGTGTGGGGGTCTGTGGGTGCCAGCTGCAGGAGATTGCCTCTGAGATACATTCCTTGCATTTGAGAGGTTTTTCAACACCAATGAGATAAACAATGAGGCAAGAAAACTGGCAAAACCCTCTGCAATATTCCATCCAGGAAAATTCACAAGCACTTTAAAAGCATCTTAATGTTTACACTCAGTCAAATGTGCCTCAATCAGAAGGCAACCATTTGAAAAGAGCTGTCAACATGAAAAGGTTCTGAAATCTGCTGGTTTCTGGACATTTGTGGATGACTGCAAAAACCATATGAGTCCATGGCTAATACATAAGTAAAAATAGAAATCTAATAATGAGCATTCTCTTAAGACTTCCATCCTGAAAACACTGCCCTATTTGCTTTGATAACTTAATTATCATTTAATCATTCCTCTAGCAACCCTTGAGATCCATAAAGAACTGTGGAACATGTCTTGTTGGGGCAGAAATGTTGGGATACCAAGAAGAATGGTTCACTGAACCTCAAAGGAGAGAGTTCATAAATCACCAGAATGCAGGAATGCCCACAAAACTTGAAATTAAAAACAAGAGACTGGGGTTGTGGCTCAGTGACAGAGCACCTGCCTAGCATCTGTGAGGCACTGGGTTCGATCCTTAGCACCACATAAAAAAGAAATATATAAAATAAAGGTTTACTTTCCAATTAAAAACTATGTTTAAAAATAAAGATCAGATTAAAATTAAAAAAAAATGAACTCCCTGCAATGCAGTATTTCTCCTAGACCAGCTTCCTGGATCCCCAAATACTAGCATGACATGAGCAAGCTTAGAAAAACGGGTGAGAAATTACAGAAGTCTGATCTGGCCCCATCTCTAGCCCAGCCCCACTTAAATGTCCCTCTCCAAATAGCAACACCTCAGACCACGTATTTGCTGTCTCTCCCTTTAGAGCTTTCTCACATTTTTCCTTTCTTTCTTCTTGTGGTGCTGGGGATTGAACCTAGGACCTTGTGCATGCAGGGCAAGCACACTACCGACCTCACTGAATCCCTGGCCCCTCACGTTCTTTCCTGAATGTGCATCTGCTTTTCTCAATAGGTCTGTTCACGCACCTGATAATGATGAAGATCTTTTCTGCCTTGAAAACCAAGGAACCTACTTTTTCTGAGCTGTTATCCCTGTCTCTCCCTGGAGTCCCTTCCCATGACACAACCTCTCACAGCCAGAGTCAGACTTGAGCTTTGGAATTGTGTGGGTTTTTTATTGTTTGGGGTCTGATATCACATACATCACTGGAGGGAGGTAACCAGCAGCTATGCACTTTTTTTAATAAGCAAAGGACAAGGTTTGGTAGCACATGTCGTTTAGGTCAGGGGTTTGGAAGGGTGCTTGAGGAGGATCTCAAGTCTGAGGCCACAGTTGGCCTCTTAGCAAGACCCTTCCTCAAAATAAAATATTCAAAGTTCTGACACTGGGTGAGTCTTCATGAACAATGAAGGGTCAGAGTTCCTGTACCAACAGTCTCCCCTTAGGATGCTGTGTGTAGGTATGTGACTGTTACCTTCCAACAGGACCCAGAGCAGTGGCCAGTGCCTGCCTGTATTAATAAATGGATCAAATGAAGTGAGTAAATTAAAAAAGCAATAAAAGATCTGACATTGTTGCTGGTTGTGATTCCACGAATATGGAGGTTAGGTTGTGTTTCTTGGCTCTTGTGTTTTTGCAAGAGAGGATTTTAGATAATACATAAAATGTAATCAAAGTAGAGCAAAGTTTATTGGCCCAGAAATCACTATCAAGAAGGGGGGAGGAAAACAGTGAGGCTTCTCTGACATGTCTATGCCTCACACCCCTTTGATCCTCAGGTTTATGGGAGATGCTGTGGGTGATACCAGAGGCCTGCCCATGGACAAATTCCTAGTTCTTAACTGGCAGTAGGATGACATCGCATTTGTAGGTTCCTACTCCACATGGTCTTGTCCAGAGTCACCAAAGCAAAACCTGAGTGTGTGTGTGTGTGTGTGTGTGTGTGTGTGTGTGTGAATTTTACTATAATAAAACTTTATTATGGCAGCTACTATGAAGACAAAATCAATAAGTGTTGGTGAGGATGTGAGGAAAAAGCACACTCATACACTATTGGTGGGACTGAAAATTGCTGCAGCCAATATGGAAAGCAGTATGGAGATTCCTTGGAAATCTGGGAATGGAACTACCATTTGACCAAGCTATCCCTCTCCTCGGTCTAAACCCAAAGGACTTAAAAAACAGCATACTACAGAGACACAGCCACATCAATGTTTATAGCAACACAATTCACTATAGCTAAACTTTAGAGCCAACCTAGATGGCCTTGAGTGAATGCAAGGATGAAAAAAATATGCATTATATATATAATGGAATTTTAATCAGCAACAAAAGAGAATAAAATCATGGCATTTGCAGGTAAATGGATGGTATTGGAGAAGATAATGCTAAGGGAGGTTAGCCAATCCCCCCAAAACAAATGCTGAATGTTTTCTCTGATATAAGGGGTCTGACTCATAGTGGGGTAGGCAGGGGTAACATGGGAGGATTAGATGAATTCTACATAGGGAAAAGGGGTGGGAGGGAAAGGGAGGAGGCAGGAGATTAGTAAAGATGGTGGAATGTGATGGACATCATCTTCCAAAATACATGTATGAAGACTTGAATTGGGTGTCAGTATATGTTATATACAGAGATATGAAACAATGTGCTTTATATGTGTAATAAGAATTGCAATGCATTCTGCTGTAATTTAGTTTTTAAAAAAACACATTATGAAAAGTTTAACATGTTATTCTAAATATATAAATGCAACTCTTAATTCACTTTGGTCTGCACTGACGGGTTCTAATTGGAACTTTTCTGGGACCAGTAGGAAATAGGGGCACAACATACTATCAGAGAGGACACTCCCTCTTGAGAGTGTCCCTCTTTACCTTCCTTATGTCTTTAAATAAAATAATACCTGATAGAAATAGTAGTTAGCAGATGCACACTAGTGACAGGAACAGGAAGTTCACATGCCAAAGATCCAGGACAAGTCTAGGTTGCTTTGGCCCATGCTGGTCTGGAACGGTTCTTACATATTTGATGGTTAGGTGAAATCATCCTATCTTTTTGAATTCTGGAATCCAGTCTGTGAAAGTGTCCCAGAACTTGTCCCCTCCAGGTTAACTTGTGTTCTCACTGGCAGAGAAGACCCATATTGCTCAAAGAAATCACAGGTTGTTGGCTGAGGGATGGAATTTAGCACATTGACTTGGCCCAGGCAGGGCTCTAGGTAAATGACTTTTCTAAGAAAACACATGTGGAGGTCTCTGCACAGTGGGCCAGGTTCATACAATGACTCCCTGACCTGCATGATCCCATCAATCACGTCTGCATGCTACCCATCACTATCAATATATAGCTGAGTGGTAGATCCACCAAAAGTACTGAAAATAAATATATAGATAGGTAGGTAGGTAGATAGATAGATAGATAGATAGATAGATAGATAGATAGATCAAGGAAGGGATGAGCTGCATCTTTGAGAACCGATTATGTATCACCCCGTAGAGTTCCCTAATAATTTTGCATTTTAAAAATACAATCATTGGCTTATAAAATTTAGTATCCACTGTTAGGCCAGGTGTTAGATATTCATCAAAAATGGAAAAAAGTAGAGACCAATACTGTGTGACCAGAAACTCGAGAAAACCTTATTCAAGGGCCATAAATCATCTTTCAAAACCAGTGAACACTTTTACCAGTTTTCTAAAACAAACACAAAAACAAAAACAAAAAAACCCACTGTGCATTCGAGCTCAGAAAGAGGAATGCAATCTTCTGGAATGGAGGAGGAGTTTGAAGGTCAAGACTTTCTGAGCTTCTATATCTATTCTGTCCCCATTTTTTATTTTATTAACGGTGATGTCTTTTTTCTATGTCTGCTTCTCCATGCATTCAGTGTTTCCCCGTCCCAACATCTGCCCACCGCCCCTGTGTCCCTAGAGGTTCTGCCTGTCCTCTTTGCCACCCCACCAGTCACGGCTCTGCCTGTCACCCCTGCTTCCCCAGGTGTCATCTCTGACCCTCTACTTGCCTCTCTCTCTGGTCCAGATGTTATTGGAATTCCTACAACATATTTCAAAGCCTTTTCCAGACAACCTGTCCTGGGTGTTCTCCAGAGACTGGAAATACCAATGACCACATGCCTGGATTCTGCACCCAAGGTCTCAAACCCTGGTGGATGGGAAGGATTGGAAAAATATTTGCACGAGTACCAAGTAAATGTACAGACTCCTCCCAAGTAATGACAATGGTATAATTTCTACTTACATAGTGGTTAGTTTGTATCAGTTTTTTTAAAAAAAAATATTTCTAGTTGTAGATAGACACAGTACATTTTTTCTATTTATTTTCATGTGTTGCTTAGGATCAAACCCAGTCCCTCACAAGTGCTAGGCAAGCACTCTTGCCACTGAGCCCCAGCTCCAGCCCTAAAGAAAACTTTATTAGTAATTCAGAGATTATCATGGGAGGTGAGCAAGCTGTCTGCAAACTGTATACATAAATTGATGTACTTTGCAATCTCTTGGGGACTGCTGGCCTGGAACAAGTCTCCCACCTATGCTGAATGAAAACTGCAAGACATCTTCACTGCTGGACTCAGTCTTCATTTTTCTCCTCCCACAAACATGTTTCTTTAACAGGGTTCTCAAATTTTGTCACCAAGAACTTTGAAGTGGCCTTTGGCTCCTTGTCCTTGGCCAGCTATCCATTCTATTACTTCCAGTCAACTTCACATGGTGTTTCTCTGTAACACTCTTATCATCCAGCACTGGTACAGACCCTTACTGGTTCTTGCTTAAACTGGTGGTGGGGGGGGGGACAAAACAAAAACAACTTCTCTCTGTCTTCTGGACTTCAACCCTTATAATCGAAAACAATCATTATTTTCATCATTAAGGAAAATTAACTGAGCCAGGCAGTGTTGCATGCCCATGATCCCAGCAACTTGGGAGGCTGAGGAAGGAGGATTGTGAGTTCAAAGTAAGCTTCAGAAATTTAGTAAGGACTAAGCAACCCAGTGAGACCCTGTCTCTAAATAAAATATATATATATTTAAAAAGAGAGGGACTGGGGATGTGATTCAGTGGTTAGGCAGCCCTGGGTTCAATCCCTGGTGCCAAAAATAAATAAATAAATAATGAGCAGAATTGACCACTGAAATTCCTTCTAGGAAGCTTTCAAACTCTCACAGCCTAGTAATCAGTGGAGGTTGACAAATGATAGCCCAAGATCACAAAAAAATATGTGCTTCTGCATGCATTACATGGTATGAGAATGAGGATTAAATTCTTCCATGGATGATGACTATAGCATTTTCCTTTTGGAGAGAACAAGAGCCTCCACTGGCTCCTCGTTATGCCCAGGGACTGATACCTCATCCCTCAGATCATGGTGGCATCAGTGGGGGGCGTGTACCTTGCATTGTCAGATGAATTCAGGTTCAACCCTGGGAGCTAGGCATGCACCAGACTTCCTTGGTTACACATGAGCCATTGTTAAAGGACAGTTTGGCATACAACCATATACTATGGAAATGAGGTTCAACTTCCTTCCTGGTGGACATTTTAGCATTACAATGAAGTAGAATAGACTTCCCAGTCACTGGTACTTTCTCTTGAGTTTATTTGTGAAACAGGTTCATCCTAAACTTATTAAACACATTTCAACTTCTTGGGTCAGAGTCTCATGGGAAATCATGTTTTCCGTTAGGAGAGGGGCAAGATGTGTCTTTTATTCTTAACCTCCAAGGTGCTAACAATGCAACATGGGCACAAACAGAATGTGGTGCTTGAGTAATTGGAGAGATGTTATCTTCTACACAAGTGGAGCACTATCAAGACACTCAGTCTCTCAACAAAGATGGCAACACACCACTAAGAGGAAGGTATTAGAAAAACAGTATATCAACTGGGAAACTGCTGGAGACGGCAGAGGCTCATGCCCCTAGAGGGCTGGGGTGGGGTGGTGTGGGATTGCATCATGCTACTCAGAACACTTTGCAATTTATAACTCATGAGTTGCTCATTCTGGAATTTTCTATAGCTTACAGAAAGGGAAACCATGGATAAAAGGAACTATGACAGTCAAATTGCTGTAAAACAAATACCAAGAGGCAATCTCGTGAGTTTTCAGAGATAAATAGTTGTTCAGGTACAAGACAGCATTAGTGGGTTTCCCTAGAGAATCCAAGAAGCTGGAAGGCAGTGAAACTTGTTTTTTTAATCATCAATAATTTTATACCTTGCTAAAATGTGCTTCAAAAGATAAGGGGAGATTTGTACAAGGAAATGTTTGTGGTGAGTAAACGACTCTTCCAGAAATGCCAATAGAGCCATTAAGGTTTAAGGAAATGAAAAAAGACAGAACCTTGAGCCCACATAAAATGATGAGAAGTAGTGGTATATATAGCTCAGTAGCTCAGTATGGTAGTAAAATGTAGCTATTACCATGGAGTATTTAGTTTCTAACTCTTTTCTATTTGTTTTAAAAAATAAGTGTAAAAATTTGTACTCTATATGTGTAATAAGAATTGCAATGGATTCCACTGTTGTGTATTAAAAAATAAAATTTAAAAAATTTAAAAAATAAATGAGTGCAAAAGTAACACTTAGAACACCAAAATAACACTTAGAACCAAACAAACATTGATGCTGAATGACTACAAGACTCCATTTTTCATTGCTATCAGGAAATACTTAAAGATGAATAACTTGTGATTAGAAAGACATTTAGGTCAGAATTTTAGAGTCTGAGAGACCAAGATAAAGGGATACCATTCATTTGGCTTCTGGGGAGTACCCACTTTGCTCTATTCTAGCATGGTGGCTGTCATCAGAGTGGGGACAAGTTGAAGAGGAAAAATTATATAGACCAATCCAAGCCACAGACCATAGAAGGTTAGTCTTCATTTTTCATAACAACTCATTTTCTCAAAAACTCATTCCAAGGGACTAGCCTCCATTCCTCCTGAGGGTGGTGTCCCCAATGACTGAATTAACGCCCAGTAGACAGCACATTTGTAAGGTCCCCCTGCCTCAGTGCTACCATAAGGAGGGCCAAGTATCCAAAACCTAAGCTTGTTTGTGGACAAATGATATCCAAGCCATAGAAGACACACGATGCATGAAGTTATAGTCTATGACAAAGATAAAAATGAGGACTGAGGGACAAATCTGTAAGATTAGCAAAAATTTTCTATAATATTGAAACTAATTTGGGATGAATAAAAACTGATTGTCATAAATTTAAGATGTTAGAGCTCCCAGAACAATCACCAAGGAAAAACTAAAACATGTGCCAAAAGAAGAAAATAAAATAAAAATGGTACACAAGAAAAATGAATCATTAATAGGCAATAATGGGAAAATTGATGGACCAAAGCATATAAGTAGAAAACAAGTGGCAACATAGAAGCAGCATTTTGTTCATTACTATTACTTTTTTAATTACTATTACTGCACATAGATCCAATTTGTTCCAATTTTAGAAAACATATTGATCAAGTTGGGCATGCAGCACACATCTGTGACTAGAAACTCAGGAGGCTGAGGTAAGAGGATTCAAGTTTGAGTCCAAACTCGGTGGACTTATGGAGAGCATGTCTAAGTCATCATCATCTGGACACAGTGGTGCAATGCTGTCACTAAGCTACTTTTGAGACTGAGGTTAGGGTATCACAAGTTTGGTGCTGGCATCAGCAACTTAGCATAACACTGTCTGAAAATAAAATATAATAATATTAAAAAAGTGGCTGGGGATGTAGCCCAGTGTTAAGGCACCCTTGGGTAAGAGACCTAGAATCAAACAAAATTGTTCTGCTGTCTATGTCAGATTCACTTTAGATTCCAAAACAAAGGCTGGATGAGAATAAAAATAAAATATAAAAACATAAAAATAGCAATCAAGAACCCAACACAGTGGTGCAGGCCTGTAATCCCAGTGACTTGGGAGGCTGAGGCAACTGGATCATGAATTCAAAACTGCAGGTGGTAAAAATAGAGTTCCTCTTGGTGGAATGGTCTGGCTGCAAAATAAAAGCTAAGAAAGGTAAAGCAGGGGGGAAACCCCACAGGATAGAGAAAGTAATTTTAAAAGCAGCGGTGGGATGGGCTAGCCTATCTTAGGGATGAAGCTTCCACACTCAAAAGAGCAAACTGGAGCCCATGTTTGCTTTATTTATATCAGGGAATATCAAATGTTTTCCATGGAATGTTCTTTGCCAAGTAAGGTAGAAGGTGGGCTTTGCAGTTCACAATGGGTTATGCTCAACTCCAGAGCTCCAAGAGGGGTCTTCCTAGTAGAGCAGAGATACGGTCATGTGCCTTGGGCAATCTAGTGCACTCAGGGGAGATGTAGATATTTCCCAAGGTTAGACCTAAATCTCCATGGCTCCATTCCCAGAGAAGACCCTCAAGTAATTCATGGGTGGCACCCTGCATATTCCCCCTTTTTACTTTGTAAAAGAAAATGATGAGCTGTTATTTCAAGTTCCTGGATTCTTTTCCTGAGAGTGTGACAACCTATTATCACAATACAAAAAAGAACTAGTAGCAAACATCTTATTCCAATAATATACCATGCAGAGTGTTTCAGTGTGTTTCCAGAGTTAAAGCCATTCCATTCTTGAAGTATTTTCAGTTAGAGAGGTAGGATCCAAAAGATCAATTTTGCTTTTTTGAATATCCTGATGTTTGATGTAACTCCATAAGATCCAGGCTACTATTACTTGCTATGCCAAATGCCCATTAGATGATTTAACCTTTTCTCTATCCCATTGGGAAGCATTATATTTGCCTGCAGAAACAGACATTCATAATCAGATCGCATTTAAACCTTTCCTTAAACTTGATAGCAGAAACCTTATTACCAATATTTATGACAGAAGTTTCTAAGGCATTCAATTTAGTTTCAATATTTCTATCAATATTTATTATTATTGAGGGCTTTGGAAGTATTTTGAGCCAAATTATTAAGAAAATTTGCATGTTGAATATTCTGAGATATAGTCACTGAGGCTTTTTCTGTAGAAGTGATAATAAAATGAATACAATTTTAAAAATCATAACCAAGAATTATGAGTTCAAGAGCTTGCATTTATTGTAAAACCTGAACACCAGCATCAGCATGCCATGGCTCTGAAATGTTGACTGGTAGTAAGACAAAGGAAGACTGGTGAAGGACTAATGTTCCTATCCCTCTGTTATATGTAGTGATGCAGTTAGGTAAATTGCACTTCTTACAGGCTACAAGATATTTATCATCATTTCTCTTAACTCTCATATTTCCAGTAATTAAAGCATAAGGAGATTGAACACAGGCCTGCAGGCCATACCAGGAACCCTCTTTACACTCCCTGCCTACAAAGTCAGGCATAGGGCTGTCAGTGCAGTATAGGAAATATGAGGCTGCAATTAAGCACCAAACATCTTTTTGGATACGGCCTTCACTGAAGGTTAGGATATTACCAACAAAACCTCCAGGGATCATGGCATTCTTATGTGATTGTGTTTTGTAAATCTTCGGAGACCAGTCTAAAATAAATCCACTATTTCTAGAACCCTTTTGTTGTACTTGCAAGACATTTGACAGTCTATTCATTTAGGAAAGATGCCAAATTCTATTGCAGAATGATTTGGACAGTAAGGTATTGGCAGACGTTCTGTGGCAATGATTGGCTTGTTATGAGAAAGTCCCATTTTAATAACTATTTGGACATATTGCTTAGAGTCCCAGGGTCCAGTACGATTGGCTTGCCTCATATGCTGTCTTTTGTCCAAAAGATACCCCTAGATAGCCAGCATGCTTATTATGGGACCAATATATAAGTAGTTGTCCACTGTAACCAGTATAATTAAATCCAGTCACAGGGATGGGTGTAACCTGAGTATCTGTAAAACCACACATTACATGAGTATCATTGGTAAATACTGGGATGGATTCTCTGGTCCACATCACTGGGTGTACCAAAGGTGGGTCAGGAAAATATGTCCAATTGGTTTCTCCCTGGACCTCATTTACTGGACAGCTCAACAGAGCTAACATGGCCACAAGCATTGTGGCTGCAGAGTTAGTTCCTCCTTGTGTTGTACTTCTGCTCAGCCTATATCATTAGATCCTACAGTTGCCTCCATGATGGTAGTGTCAACATTGGGTCTCTTGTGCCTTCTTCATCCTCTTCTTCCTTTGTAGCTTTCTCTTACAGCTGGGGGTCAGGGCTGACATCTCTGGATTAATCTTCAGTCATCTGAACCTCGGTTCTAGGCCCTCAATGTCTGGTAGCACATTCAGTTACCCCAATAGGATGAGAGGCACATTCTGGGCAACACAAGCATGACCTCTACCCCACGTTATCACTTAATCTGATCATTTCTGTTGTTATGTTTGTAAACCTTTCCTCCAAACTTGCCTTGAGGAACCGGCTGCAGTGGAAGAAATGTGTCTTTCAACTACAGTGTGAATTTCAGAGTTACAATTTAAAAAAAAAAACTAAGGCAAAGCATAATTAAGATTATTTTCTGGGGCCTTATCTGCCCCCCATTTTTGGTAATTGTAGCTTAATAGATAAATGAGCTCATTCTACAATGGCAGGACCTTGAGGCTTATGCGGAATACCTGTTTTATGATCAATACAAAATTGATGGCAAAACTGCTGAAAAGAAAAATTAGCATAAGCTGGAGTATTATCAATTTCAATCTGTAAAGGACATCATAATGCTTCAAAAGTAGCTAGATAGTGAGAAATAACATGCTGAGTATTTTCTTTTACACAGGCATTGGCAAAAATAAATCTAGAGTATGTATCAAAAATAACATGAACTTAACACTGTTTGCCAAATTGAGGGATGAGAGTTACATCCATTTGCCATAACTGATTTGGTCATAAACCATGGTATTAAGATAAAATATGTATCATGTTGGGGAAGCTAAACCTGAATTTAGGTTGGTGATTTTTAAAGGTCAAAGAGTGCAGGTGGGAAATGAGAATGGGATTTTATCAGTGGATGAGGCATATGTGTTAAAATATCATGCAGAGACTCTTTATTATTTTTTTATTGATTGTTCAAAACATTACAGAGCTCATGATATATCATCTTTCATACATTAGACTCAATTGGGTTTTGAACTCCCATTTTTACCCCAAATACAGATTGCAGAATCACATCTGTTACATACTCACATTATTACATAATGGCATATTAGTGACTGTTGTATTCTGCTACCTTTCCTATCCCCTACTATCCCCCCTCCCCTCCCCTCCCCTCCCCTCCCATCTTCCCTCTCTACTTCCTCTGCTGTTGTTCAATTCTCTCCCCTTTCTTTCCCCCCTCCCCTTTGCCCCTCATAACCTCTTATAATTTTATGTATCATTGAAGGTCTCCTACCGTTTCCATATGCTTTCCCTTCTCTCTCACTTTCTCTCCCCCCATTCGTCTTTGTTTACTGTTAGTCTTTTCCTCATGCTCTTCCTTCCTGTTCTGTTCTTAGTTGCTCTCTTTATATCAAAGAAGATATTTGGCATTTGTTTTTTAGGGCTTGGCTAGCTTCACTTAGCATAATCTGCTCTAATGCCATCCATTTCCCTGCAAATTCTATGATTTTGTCATTTCTTAGTGCTGCATAATACTCCATTGTATATAGATGCCACATTTTTTTTATCCATTCATCTATTGAATGGAATCTAGGTTGGTTCCACAGTCTAGCTATTGGGAATTGTGCTGCTATAATCATTGATATGGCCGTATCCCTATAGTGTGCTCTTTTAAGGTCCTCAGGGAATAGTCCGAGAAGGGTGAAAGCTGGGTCAAATGGTGGATCCATTCCCAGCTTTCCCAGGAATCTCCATACTGCTTTCCAAATTGGCCCCACCATTTTGCAGTCCCACCAGCAGTGTACAAGTGTACCCTTTTCCCCACATCGCCGCCAACACTTATTGTTGTTTGACTTCACAATGGCTGCCAATCTTACTGGAGTGAGATGGTATCTTAGGGTGGTTTTGATTTGCATTTCTCTGATTGCTAGAGATGGTGAGCATTTTTTCATGTACTTGTTGATTGATTGTATGTCCTCCTCTGAGAAGTGTCTGTTCAGGTCCTTGGCCCATTTGTTGATTGGGTGATTTGTTATCTTATTGTTTAATTTTTTGAGTTCTTTGTACATTCTGGATATTAGGGCTCTATCTGAGGTGTGAGGGGTAAAAATTTGTTCCCAGGATATAGGCTCTCTATTTACCTCTTTTATTGTTTCCCTTGCTGAGAAAAAACTTTTTAGTTTAAGTAAGTCCCATTTGTTGATTCTTGTTATTAACTCTTGGGCTATGGGCGTCCTATTAAGGAATTTGGAGCCCGACCCCACTATATGTAGATCGGAGCCAACTTTTTCTTCTATCAGATGCAGCGTCTCTGATTTGATATCTAGCTCCTTGATCCATTTTGAGTTAACTTTTGTGGATGGCGAGAGAAAGGGATTCAATTTCATTTTGTTGCATATGGATTTCCAATTTTCCCAGCACCATTTGTTGAAGATGCTATCCTTCCTCCATTGCATGTTTTTAGCCCCTTTATCAAATATAAGATAGTTGTAACTTTGTGGATTAGTCTCTGTGTCCTCTATTCTGTACCATTGGTCCACCAGCCTGTTTTGGTACCAGTACCATGCTGTTTTTGTTACTATTACTCTGTAGTACAGTTTGAAATCTGGTATTGCTATACCTCCTGATTCACACTTCCTGCTTAGAATTTATTTTGCTATTCTGCGTCTTTTATTTTTCCATATGAATTTCATGATTGCTTTATCTATTTCTACAAGAAATGCCGTTGGGATTTTGATTGGCATCGCATTAAACCTGTAGAGAACTTTGGGTAATATCGCCATTTTGATGATGTTAGTTCTGCCTATCCATGAACAGGGTACATTTTTCCATCTTCTGAGATCTTCTTCTCTCTCTTTAGGGTTCTGTAGTTTTCATTGTATAGGACTTTCACCTCTTTTGTTAGGTTGATTCCCAAGTATCTTATTTTCTTTGAGAATATTGTGAATGGAGTGGTTTTCCTTATTTCCATTTCAGAGGTTTTGTTGCTGATATACAGGAATGCCTTTGATTTATGCGTGTTGATTTTATAACCTGCCACTTTGCTGAATTCATTTATTAACTCTAGCAGCTTCTTTGTAGACCCTTTTGGGTCTGTTAAGTATATTATCATGTCATCCGCAAATAGTGATAATTTAATTTCTTCTTTTCCTATTTTTATGCCTTTAATTTCTTTTGTCTGTCTAATTGCTCTGGCTAGTACTTTGAGAACTAAATTGAATAGAAGTGGTGATAGAGGGCATCCCTGTCTTGTTCCAGATTTTAGAGAGAATGCCTTCAGTTTTTCTCCGTTTAGAATGATGCTAGCCTGAGATTTAGCATATATAGCTTTTACAATGTTGAGGTAAGTTCCTGTTATCCCTAGTTTTTCTAGTGTTTTGAACATAAAGGGATGCTGTACTTTGTCAAATGCTTTTTCTGCATCTATCGAGATGATCATATGGTTCTTGTCTTTAAGTCTATTGATGTGGTGAATAGCATTTATTGATTTCTGTATATTGAACCAGCCTTGCATCCCAGGGATGAATCCTACTTGATCATGGTGCACAAGTTTTTTGATATGTTTTTGTATTCAATTCGCCAGAATTTTATTGAGAATTTTTGCATCCAAGTTCATTAGAGATATTGTTCTGTAGTTTTCTTTCTTTGAAGTGTCTTTGTCTGGTTTTGGGATCAGAGTGATGTTGGCCTCATAAAATGAATTTGGAAGAGCTCCTTCTTTTTCTATTTCTTGAAATAGCTTGAAAAGTATTGGTATTAATTCTTCTTTGAAGGTTTTGTAGAACTCCGCTGTATACCCATCCGGTCCAGGGCTTTTCTTGGTTGGCAGTCTTTTGATGGCTTCTTCTATTTCTTCCTTTTTTATTGGTCTGTTTAAATTGTGTGTGTCTTCCTGTCTCAATCTGGGCAGATCATATGCCTTAAGAAATTTATCGATATCTTCACTATCTTCTATTTTATTGGAATATAGGGTTTCAAAATACTTTCTAATTATCTTCTGTATTTCTGTAGTATCTGTTGTGATATTGCCTTTTTCATCCCGTATGTTGGTAATTTGAGTTCTCTCTCTTCTTCTCTTTGTTAGCATGGCTAAGGGCCTGTCTATCTTATTTATTTTTTCAAAGAACCAACTTTTAGTTTTATCAATTTTTTCAATGGTTTTTTTGTTTCAATTTCATTGATTTCTGCTCTAATTTTAATTATTTCTTGTCTTCTACTACATTTGCTGTTGTTTTGCTCTTCCTTTTCTAGGTTTTTGAGGTGTAGTGTGAGTTCATTTATTTGTTGTTTTTTTTTTCTTTTTTTGAGGAAAGAACTCCAAGAAATGAATTTCCATCTTAAAACTGCTTTCATTGTGTCCCATAGATTCCGGTATGTTGTGTCTGTATTATCATTTGTCTCTAAGAATTTTTTCATCTCCTCCTTTATGTCTTCTGTAACCCATTGATCATTCAGTAACATATTGTTCATTTTCCATGTGATGTAGGATTTTTCCTTCCTTCTTTTATCATTGATTTCCAATTTCATTCCATTGTGATCAGATATGGTGCATGGTATTATCTCCACGCCTTTATACTTACTAAGAGTTGCCTTAGGGCATAATATATGGTCTATCTTTGAGTAGGATCCATGTGCTGCTGAGAAGAACGTGTATCCACTTGATGATGGTTGATATATTCTATATATGTCGGTTAAGTCTAGGTTATTGATTGTGCTGTTGAGTTCTATAGTTTCTTTGTTCAGTTTTTGTCTAGAGGATCTGTCTAATGGTGAGAGCGGTGTGTTGAAGTCACCCATAATTATTGTGTTGTGGTCTATTTGACTCTTGAACTTGAGGAGAGTTTGTTTTATGAACGTTGCAGTTCCATTGTTTGGTGCATACAAATTGATAATTGTTATGTCTTGTTGGTGGATGGTTCCTTTTAACAGTATATAGTGTCCTTCTTTAACCTTCTTGATTAACTTAGGTTTAAAGTTGATTTTATAAGATATGAGTATGGCCACTCCTGCTTGCTTCCAAGGGCCGTGTGAGTGGTATGATTTTTCCCAACCTTTTACCTTCAGCCCGTGTATGTCTTTTCCTATCATATGAGTCTCTTGAAGGCAGCATATTGTTGGATTTGTTTTTTTGATCCAGGTTACTAGCGTATGTCGCTTGATTGGTGAGTTCAAGCCATTAACGTTTAGGGTTACTATTGATACATGGTTTGTACTTCCAGTCATGTTCATTTATTTATTTATTTTAGTTTGGCTGGTTTTACTTTTTGGTTATTTTCCTCCCCCTTTACTGAGATACCTCCTGCTGTTAGTTTTGGGCACTATTTTTCAATTCCTCTTCTTGTAGTATTTTGCTCAAAATGCTTTGCAGTGCTGGTTTCCTTGCTGTGAATTATTTTAGCTTTTGTTTATCATGAAACATTTTAATTTCATTGTCAAATCTGAAGCTTAATTTTGCTGGATACAGTATTCTTGGTTGGAATCCATTATTTTTCAGCATTTGAAATACATTGTTCCAGGATCTTCTCGCTTTCAAAGTCTGTGATGAGAAATCAGTCGTTAACCTAATTGGTTTACCCCTGAATGTAATCTGCCTCCTTTCTCTCGTAGCTTTTAATATTCTCTCCTTGTTCTGTACGTTGGCTATCTTCATAATTATATGTCTTGGAGTTGGTCTATTATGGTTTTGAATGTTTGGGGTCCTGTAGGCTTCCAGGATTTGGCAATCTATTTCATCTTTCATCTCTGGGAAGTTTTCTAGAATTATTTTATTTAATATGCTGTCCATTCCTTTGGTTTGAGTCTCTGTGCCTTCTTCTATCCCGATGACCCTCAAATTTGGTTTTTTTATGACATCCCATATCTCTTGAATAGATTGCTCGTGGGATTTAAGCATCTTTTCTGTGTTGACTATATTCTTTTCAAGTTGATAAACCTTGTCTTCATTATCTGATGTTCTGACTTCTACTTGATCAAGTCTATTTGTAATATTCTTGTTTGAGTTTTTAATTTGGTTTATATTTTCCTGCAATTCTAGGATTATTGTTTGATTTTTTTAAGATCTCTATCTCCTTGTAGAGCTCATTCTTTGCCATTTGAATTTGTTTGTTAATTCATTTTCAAAATATACTTTTATTGCTTGGACTTGCTGTCTCATGTCTTCTCTAATATTCCTTTCCATTCGAGTTAGGTATGCCTTGAGTTCTTTCCCTATCCCTGCTTCTGATGTTTCTATGTCCTCCTGTAGAATTAAGTTGTCCTGCATTGTTTGTACTCCTTTTTTCCCTTGTTTTCTCATGTTGTCCACGTTACTTTCCAGCTCTATTTGATTGCCATGTTTCTGCTCTCTTCTATAGATTTGTTTTGGTTCTGTATTACTCTGTTGTTTCTTCTTTGTGTTGTTAAACTGTGCCTGCTAACGTGGATTCTGCTGGAAATTCCTTCCGACGGCCGAGCTCCAGTGACGTCACTACTCTGCTATGACAGGCCCCAGGCTCCTTGCTGGGGTGTCCTAATGGGGCTGTGTGACTGGACTGTCTCTGTTTGGTTTCAGCTCCCCGTCGAAGCAGGCGGGCAGTCTCCAACCGCCCAGTATCTCAGGCAGCAGGCGGGTGATAGGTCGCCGGCGGGGGGTTGGACTCCAGCCGCCCAGTTGCGCGGGCAGCAGGCCGGCTGTCGCCGGTGGGCGGGCGATCTCTAGGCACCCAGTCCTGCGGTCAGTAGCCGGCGGGTGGGCATTCTCCTACCGCCCAGTTACGCGGGCAGTGGGTGAACTGTCGCCAGCGGGCCTGCGGTTTCCAGCTGCCCAGTCGCGAGGGCCTGGCCTCTAGTCCCCTGGTTTCTCCTGCTAGTCTTGATTTCTCCTGCTAGACCAGATTTCCCCTGAGTGATGGCTCTCGGCAGTTTAAACTATACTCTGGGCCTGCCATTTGTTGGGTGTGGAGGGTGTCTATTGGGAACCCCGGCACTCTATTGTTTTGTTTCCGTTGTGGGGGATAGAACTGTACCGCTTCCTTCCCCCTCTGAAATCCCGTACTCAGCACGGGGGTCAGTGCGGGCTCATCCAGCAGGATTCCACAGAATCGCAGCCACTTTTCTCCCTGCTTGCTAATTAATCGCTTCTCTGTGGCGCCCCGCCTTCTGTAGCCACTTCTGTAGCCACGGGGAAGGCCGGGCAAATCAGTCAGCCCGGATCTCCGGGGTCGCACAATTGGCTATTGGGATCCCTGGCACTCTATCGTTTTGATTTTTTCTGCTTGCCCCTCCCCCCGCGCTGGCTAGACAGGTTTCATTTTGGCTGCTGATGGGAGGGGGAGTTGAAGGTCAGGTGTCTCTAGTTTTCCCCTAGTCTTTATGCGGGCTCACTCTGATACTCCCTCCCCCGGAAAGTCTAGGAGAGATTTTATGCAAATTCCCCGATGTATAGGGAATGGGCTGAGTGACACAGACCTGTTTTATTGTTGCAGTCTGTCGGAGAGTGGCGGTGGATACTTCAGCTCCCCAAGATGGTGGCCGCTGATTGCCTTGGTGGAGTTTCCGTTGTGGGGGATAGTACTGTATCACTTCCTTCCCCATCTGAAATCCCGTACTCAGCCCGGGGGTCAGTGTGGGCTTGGCCGGCGGGGTTCCACCAAGTCGCAGCCACTTTCCTCCATGCTTGCTAATTAACCCCTTCTCTGGGGTGTCCCGCCTTCTGTAGCCATGGGGCAGGCCACAGGAATCAGTCCGAGACTCTTTATTATGTATATTTAGTACATCTTCATCAAAGCTGTTTTTAAAATGTTACTGTAATCAGTACTGAGTCACACTTACAAAATGATTAAGATGTTATAGGAAAAATGTTTTCAAATCATCTGGAACAACTATCCATATAAAACTTGGAACATGATCCCAAACACTATCTCACACTTTACACAATTAATTTTAAATGGAAGAAAGGTGTAAATATGAGAATTGGAACTACAAGATTCTTAGCAAAAAATATGTAAATCCCTTGACCCTGCATTGGACAATAGATTCCTAGAAAAGACTATTTTTTTTTTGTTTCTTTCTGGTACCAGGGATTGAACCCAGGGTAGCTTAACCACTGAGCAATGTTCCCTGCCCTTTAAAAAATTTTATTTACAGACCAATTGCTACATCTGGCTTTGAACATATGATCCTCTTGCCTGAGCCTCTCAAACTGCTGGGATTATAGGCATGTGCCAAAAGATACTTTGTATAATGCCATATATTTGGAAAATATCTACAGGATTTTAGATATGAGATTTATGATGTGGCATAATAAATTTTTTGAAAGGTAAAGATAAATATATTTACAATTTAGTCACTATGTTTTCTTAAGCTATGGACATCATCTAGGCTTCTGTATATGCTATTTGAAATTCCACTGTCCCCAATGGGGACTTCTATCTGAAAAACTCCAACCACATTTACCTTGTATAAGTCAAACCTGGATATCCACTTTTTCTTTATCTATAGATTTAAATAAAATTAAAATTTCTCAAGAGTAAAGATAATTCCTCTGCAGCCAAATGATCCCTAGCCTTGTGTTGAGTCATATCAGCTGAAGGGCTGTCAAACAAATAATATTAACTAATTACCTTCTGACTCCAAACTAACATCTGTATACTTGTTGTTTTTTCATCTAGTCATGAATATATTGTTGAGTCACAAAAAAAGAGAAATCTTATAATTTTGTGGGCTTATTTTTTAACAAATTATGAATTATCATGAAAATTGTTCTCATTTTCACCAAACCCACATAAGTGTCAACAGAGTCAATATTAAGCCTGTTACATTCAGAAGTGTCTTTGTTCCTTTAATAATTATTTGTTCATACTGAAAATTGAACTCAGGTGTGCTTCACCCATGAGCTACATCTCCAGTGGTTTGTTCATTTTTAATTTTTTTTTTTTGGTGGGAAGCCATTCTTGCACGTGATTGGGCACCTCCCTGATTGGGTGTGAGGCGTTCTGGCTAAACTTTGTCGAACTAATCCCCACCCTCTCTAGGTGCAAGAGCCCTTCTGTGTGGGGGTGTGACTGACCATTGACCCTGACACCAATCACTGACCCTGACTTTGAAATGCTGTCCCCCTCAACCTTCACTGGATGGAATTTTCCCCTGAATTTCTTGTTCCCCAATAAAAGGCCATCCTCTGGCATGCTCTCTCTCTCTCCTGCTGGTCCTGAGTAAGACTTGCTGCCCCACTGAGGCAGGAGCCAGAGGGAGAGCCATCTCAGACCTGGTCAAAGAAAAAGGTAATTGAGTTTTTTGTGTTTATTTTGATCTCACTAGTTAACTTCTATGCTATGAACCTGTTGTGTGAAGCCAGCGTGCTGGTCGCGCAGTGGAATTGGTGCCCATGAAGGGGCATTTTAGTTCAACTAGATTGAGTGGGAACACACTATAAAGATAAAGGAATTGGTGACAATTTTGGGTCACAAAAGGACCTGGAGGTACTGAAGGAACGAGGCGTTAAATTAATTAAAATGGGAAATTCAACTTCTATGGATAAGGAGATGTATTTGACTATTCTAGACACTATAATTAATCAGAGAGGAAAACAGATAAAAAAGACTCAGTTATTACAATTCTTAAAGGTTGTAGGAGAATTTTGCCCTTGGTTTTGTGACCAAGAATCCCCAAATTTACATACTTGGGAGAAATTAGGGAGGAAATTACAAAAAAAAAAATTGCCTTTCTAATAAATTACCTGGAGGCATCAAGAATATTCAGAAAACATGGATGGCCTTAGAAATTTGCCTTTTTGACTACTTGGATCAGAACTCATGACCCCCTTAAGATCTATTGAAAGGCATTCAGAGAGCTATTAAGTCTATTCAAATGAAAAATCCGCCTGAGGCTAAGTTAATTTCTTTTCCCTTGAGCCTTTTAAAAATGAAAGCTCTCGGGGCTGAACCAAAAGTTAGGAATGTGACCTTGAGCTTTCAGGAACAAGATCAGGATATCCAGGAGGAAGATTGTAGAAGTCAGGATCATAGAGAGGAAACATCTGCAGTCATACAGAGTCCTCCGGAAGAGATAGACAATCCTCCCGGAGAGGAAAATCCAGAAGAAATTCCTAGAGAGGCAAAAAGCCCTTCTCTACCACGTGGCTTAGAAGCCCAATTTCAAAATGGTGACAGCAGAGATTCTTTCCATGAGGCGTAGTCTAAGGAAGAGGAATCAGGCATTGAAACTCAGGACTAACAGAGAAATTTTAACAGACTGCATTTAACACCTCCTGCCCAGGCTATTAGAATTCAGCCATTATCTGCTAAAAGGACAAAATTTAACAGTTACTCTGAATTAACAATGACTTTTCTTACCCCGTTCCATCGAGGTATTAAGAAAGTACAGGAGGCAGGAGAGGACATTAGTGGTTTTCAACTTTTCCCAGTTTTTGAGCAGTTTAATGACCAGGACCAAAGGGTTCGAATTCATGCTGTAATTCCATTTAAGAGTATTAAGGAATTGAAGAGTGCTTGTGAGACTTATGGTCCGAATTCACCTTTTGTACAAAATTTGATTGATATCATATCCTGACAACCAATTGCACTGAGTGATTGGATTTCGTTAGCCAGATCTTCTTTGAGTGGCAGAGATTTTTTCCTTTGGCGGTCTTATTGGGCTGATTTTTGTACTGAACAAGCAGAAAAGAATAGAAGACGGAATTTGCAGACCCCAGTAGAAATGCTTTTAGAAATGGGTGAATTTGCTGATTTGGAAAGGCGGTTAAATTATGGATTTGCAGTGTATGATCAGATAATGGACTGTGCTAAACGTGCCTGGAAACAAATAATTTCCAAGGACCAGTCCAATTTAGTTCTTACCTGAGTCAAACAAGGTGCCAGTGAGCCATATTCATATTTTGTAGCCCGACTGTATCAGACAGCAAATAGGTCTATTGGAGACCTGGGAGCTTTCGAGTTTATTGTTAAGCAACTGGCATTTGAAAATGTGAATAAATATTGTCAGGATATTCTCAGACCCCATCGTAAAAAAAGGAACAGTTTCTGAGTTTATCCGCTTGTGTTCTGAGATTGATTCCACCCATTTGCAGACAGTAACGCTAGCCACGGCCCTTAAACAAACCCTACAACTGCAGGAATTGGTACAAAAACCCTGCAGAAAATGTTATCTCTGTGGCAGAAACAATCATTTTGCGCGAGAATGTCGCACTCGAAATTTTAATTCAAGGCTCCATCTACTGTTGATAATAGATATTGCAGGACTCAACCCCACGTGGCGGATCAAGATAGCATGGATCCCGCCTTCTTGTCATCATTTCTGCCTGGCTGGAACACAAATTTCTGGTCGGCCCTCCCCCCTGGCCGAGAATGATGAAGTAGATGATGGTCGCGCAAACTGACGTCATCGTGTTGATCATGGGGGCCGCCATTTCTATTTTACCAGATCGGAACAACAGTTTCCGTACAAGCCCTTAATGATTTTCAAAAGCTATTAGGAGATATTAATTGGCTTATGCCATCCTTAAAACTAACTACTTCTGATTTAAGTTCTTTATTTCAGATATTAATATTTCCAACTGAGCATACCCCAACAGGAGCCATATGGCAAAGATTAGGAGTTATTGAGTGGATTTATTAAGCCCACTCCCCTCAAAAAAACATTGAATCCTTTTCATGACTCTATGGCTCAATTAGTCATTAAAGGTAGAACAAGGATTTTACAATTAATTGGATCTGAGCCTGATATCATAATTATTCCATTTTCTGTTCAACAGAATAATTGGCTTCTTCAAACTTCTAGCTTATGGCAGATAGCTTTTGCTGAATTTCCTGGCCAGATAGATAGTCATTACCCTCATGATAAAATTATTCAATTTGCACCATTAACATCACTTATTTTTCCAAAGATTGTGCGTGCACGCCCTATAGATGAAGCTGATGGTTCAAGCTCAAGTAAAGCAGGTTTTTATAGTTGTGTTCACACAGAGGTAATGCAAACTTCATATACTTCTACCCAAAGAGCAGAGTTTCAAGCTCTGATTTCTGCCTTAAATTACTTTGCAAATGAGCCTATTAATATTTATTCTGACAGCTTATATGCAGTTGGAGTTACCAAAAATATTGAAAATTCAGTTATTGGGTATACTTCATCCCAAGAGTTATTTTAATTATTTCATAATTTACAAAAGGCAGTGCAAATGCGATGATACCCATGTTTCATAGGACACATATGGGCTCACACTAATCTTCCAGGACCTTTAGTTTCAGTTAATGACAAGATTGATAAATTAGTAGCTATTTTCCAACAGATGTCTTCATATGACTGTGCACAAGCTTCCCATTCCTTGCATCACCTACTGCTTCTAGCTTACATAAAAAATATAATATTATCAGAAAACAAGCCCGTCAAATTGTAAGCCAGTGCCCTAAGTGTGTTATTCACACTCCATCTCCACCATCAGGGGTAAATCCCCATGGATTAAAACCGAATAAAATATGGCAAATGGATGTAATTCATATTCCTCAATTTGGTAAGCAATGTTATGTACATATAATAGTCAATACATATTCCAGATTTATTTTTGCCACAGCACGTACTAAGGAAAATACTCAACATGTAATTTCTCATTGCCTAGCAGCCTTTGCTGTGTTAGGGTGCCCTATACAGATTAAAACAGATGATGCACCCGCTTATGTAAGCTCTTCTTTTCAACAATTTTGCCAAGAGTTTCAAATTAATCATAAACAGGAATTCCTTATAACCCCCAAGGTCAAGCCATTGTGGAATGAGCTCATTTATCTATTAAGCATCAATTACAAAAATTAAAGGGGCAAATAGCCTCAATCATGCTTTGTTAGTTTTAAATTTTTTAAACTGTGACTTAGAAGGTCACACTATGGCTGAGAGACAAATGTCTCCCACAATAACAGGCCCTTTAGGCAGAGTTTTGTGGAAAGATTTACAAACTGGTCAATGGAAAGGCACAGACCCAGTGATTATGTGGGGCAGAGGTCATGCTTGTATCTTTCCAGAAGGTGCTTTTCATCCTATCTGGGTGCCTGAACTCACAGTCAGACATGGAAGAGATAGAACCGAGATTCAAGTGACTGAAGATCGACCCGGAGAAGCCCCCATTCAAAAGGAAGAGATATTGAAAAAAGATGAAGAGAAACCAGATTGACCCAGCTGAAAAGCTGATTTCATGGGAAGACGTGAAGAAGCTAACAACACAGGCTTCCTGAATAATTCAACTCCTAGGAAAGAACAGGACCTCAGTCTTGATGGTAGCAAGAGTAATTGCCCTGCTGGGCTGTCAGGTAAAGAGGAACCAGACAGACATTTCCTGGACATATTTCCCAGATCCACCCCTGGTATACCCAGCTGTGTGGACTGGAGAATCTATTCCAGTGTTTACTAATTACTCATTCATGATGGGAGGATTTACAGATACTCATATTACTCCAAATCCTGTGACTAGATTTAATTATTCTGGCTACAGTGCCCAATTACCTTTGTGTTGGTCCCACGATAGACATGCTGGCTGTCTGAAAGTATCATTTGAGGAAAAGACAGCAATTGGCAGACCTACACTGACTAATTATTCTATTTATGGAGACTTAAAACCTTATACTAGATCAGTAGTTAAGATGGGACTTTCCCATAACAAGCCAGTCATTTCTGAAAAACCTCCACAGATACCCCACAGTCCAAATAGTTCTACAATTGATATTGGCACCTTTCCTAGATGGATGGATTGTGTAAATACCTTTTCTGTACAACATAAGGTGTCTAAAGATAGTGGGTATATTTTAGACTGGTCTCCAAAAATTGATAAGAGACAATTATGAAAAAATTCTGTTATGACACCTGCAGGATTTGTTAGTAATATTTTGACTTACAGTGAGGGTGGTATTCCAAAAGATGTTTGGCGCTTAATTGCTGCCTCAGAATTCTTACATTTTACAGAGAAGCCTTTACCAAAATTTGTTGGCAAGAACTGTAAGGAGGGATCTTGCTATGGCTTACGAGCCTGTGTCCAATCTCCTTACCTTTTAATTATTGGAAATGTAAAAGTTAAATGGATAGATGACAGATATGTTGTTACATGTAACAAATATAACCTAACCAATTGCATTACTACGTATAATGGAGGAAAAGGAGTGCTGATACTTCATCTGCTCTCTTTTGTTTCATTACCTGCTAATATTTCAGAGCCATGGTATGCTGGTGCTGGTTTACAAGTCTTGCAGCAAATTCATGCCCAGCTAGCAAGACCTAAACATGCTATTGGAATTATAATTGTTGGAGTTTTGGCATTAGTTTGTATCATTGCATCTAGTGTTTCTGCATCTCTGACATTGTCTCAAAATATTCAACAGGCAAAATTTTTAATAATTTAGCTCAAAATACTTCCAAGGCTCTGCGTAATCAAGTAAATATTGATGAAAGGATTTAGACTAAATTAAATGCCTTAGAGACAACTGTTATAGACATAGGTAATGAAATTTCAACTTTAAAATTTAAAGAAAGGCTTAAATGCCATGCAAATTATAAATATGTGTGTGTTACAGCTGCCAAGTACAATGCTTCTCTCTGGGATTGGGAGAAGGTTAAAAACCATTTATTACATATTTGGCAAAATAATAATAATAGCTTGGATCTTTTGGAACTTCATTACCATATCCAAGACATTCAAAATAATAGAACTGATTTTCGGATCCTTCTTCTTTGGCTAACCAAATATTAAAGAAGTTAAATGGATTTAACCCTGGAAATATTCTTAAACACTCGGCCTGGTACATAATTGGATTGTTCTCTTTGCTGTTAATTCCCTTTTGTGTTGTAATTATAGGATGGTGAGTCTTCGGAACAAGAATGCAGAAACTCGAAAGAGTGAACCACCGCCTGATTTTTAAGAAAAAAATGGGAATGGGAAGCCATTCTCGCACGTCATTTGGCACCTCACTGATTGGGTGTGAGGCGTTCTGACTAAACTCTGTCGAACTAATCCTCACCCTCTCTAGGTGCAAAAACCCTTCCATGTGGGGGTGTGACTGACCATTGACCCTGAGACCAATTACTGAACGTGACCTTGGAATGCTGTCCCCCTCGACCTTCATTGGATAGAATTTTCCCCTGAATTTCTTGTTCCCCAATAAAAGGCCATCCTCTGGGGTTCTCTCTCTCTCTCTCTCTCTCTCTCTCTCTCTCTCTCTCTCTCTCTCTCTCCTGCTAGTCCTGAGTAAGTCTTGCTGCCCCACTGAGGCAAGAGCCAGAGGGAGGGCCATCACAGACCTGGTCAAAGAAAAAGGTAATTGAGTTTTGTGTGTTTGTTCTGATCTCACTGGTTAACTTCTATGCTACGAACCTCTTGTATGAAGCCAGTGTGCTGGTTGCACGGTGGATTTTTTAATAGTGAATTTCAGTTACAACTCACATTAGGGTTTATTTTTATATGAAATTATACCACTTTTAAATGGGGGTTATTCTAAATGAGAAGAGTGGCATGATTAAAATAAATATAAATATTAAATAGTCATCACCACATCCAAAGAAATGAAAATTTCCTCAACTGTTTTTTAAGAGTTTTATGCTTCTACTTATTACAAAAAGGCCTTTGATCCATTTTTTATTTATTTATTTTTGTATATGATGTGAGGTACATATCCAAATACTTTTCTTTTTCTTGTGGATTATCTTGTCATCCCAGGGCCATTTTTGCTTTTGCTTTTACTCTTGAAAAATATAAGCCACAAGTGTGTGTGTGTGTGCGCACGTGCACACGTAATCCCTCTGAACCCCAGTTACAAATTGCCATCCCCAATCTGCACAGTCAGCTGAACTTAAGACCACTCGTGTCAATTTCCAGGGACACCAAAACAAAAAACACAGACACACTTTACCCCCAAGCTTCAGGATGGCTTCTCCACTCTCAGCCTCAGGCTCCCCATAAGGGAAGGCAAGAGAAAGTCACGAGAGCCTGGTGAGAGTGATCACGTTTAGAAGAGAGATTTTATTGGAAGGACTCTTGTTCTTAGAAAGTTCTATTCAAAAAGGCCAGAAGAGGCAGGGTTACAAGGGACAGGTGAGTGTAACTCAACCCTCACATGTAACACCCACACCTGAAGACCCACCTCTACCTGAGCTGGGAAAACGCCGAACTCACCACAAATGTAGTGATTGGTCAGAGTCTCCTGCTTCAGGACTGGAAGGTGTGGGTCATTCAGAGTGGCTCTTAACATATCCCAACTTCTTTCTTTGAAAAAGCAGGTGATGGGTCATTATTTCAAGTCCCCAAATTCTTGTTCTGGGGGCACGACATTCTACAATTACAACACAAGAGAGAATTAGTAGCAATGAGAACAATACAAAGATAAACATGCAGAGTGTTTAAGAATCTTTCCAGGGTTAAAGCTGTTTAATTCTTTAAGTATTTTATCAGCTATAAAAGTAGGATCTGAAAAATCAAACTTGCTTTTTTGTATATCTTGAATCTGATGAAGTAGCTCCAAAAGATCCAAGCTGTTATCATTATTCTACCAAATATCCAACAAATGGTTTTGAACCTTCTTCCAATACCATTAAGAAACATTGCATTTGGCAGCAGTGACACACACATACTTATAGCTAGCATGACATTTAAGTCTTTCCTTGAATTTCAAAGTGGAACGTTCATTATTTATATTCATGACAGCAGCCTCTAAGGCATTTAGCTTAGTCTCAATACTTTCATCAACATTTATTTGATTGTGAAGAGTCTTGGAAGTGTTCTGAGCCAAATTATTAAGAAAATTTGCATGTTGAATATTTGAGATATGGCCACCAAAGCTGTGACCATGGAAGCAATAAAAGAAACCAAGGCAACAATTCCCACTATTATGAGTCAAAGAGCACACTTAGGTCTCGCTAGCTGGGCGTGTATTTGTTGTAAGACTTGAAAAGCAGCATCAGCCTACCAAGGCTCTGAAATATTTCCTGGTAATAAGACAAAAGAGGGCTGATGGAGCATCATCGTTCCTTTTTCTCTATTATTTCTGGTGATACAATTAGTTAAATTACATTTACTACATGTTACAACATATCAATCATCTTCCCTTTTAACTTTTACATTTCCTGTAATTAAAACATATGGAGATTGAAATCAGGCCGATAAGCTATAGCAAGAACCTTCCTGTTACAGTTCTTGCCTACAAAGTCTGGTAAAAGTTTGTCAGTAAAATGTAAGAATTCTGAGGCAGCAATTAAGTGCCAAACATCTTTCTGAATACCACCTTTGCTGAAGGTCAGGATGTTACTAACAAATCCTCCAGGATTCACGGCATTACCCTTGCATAACTGCCTTTTGTCAATTTTAGGGGACCAGTCCAAAATATACCCACCATTTCTACACACCTTATGCTGTACTGGAAAAGTACTTATATAATCCATCCACTTAGGAAAGGTGCCTATTTTTATTGCAGAAGTGTTAGGAGATTGAGGTATTCGTGGATGTTCTTCTGAGATAAGTGGTTATGAGAAAGTCCCATTTTAATAACTGATCTAAGGTTTTGAGTCTCCATTAATAGTATGATTAGTTGATCCCCCAACTGCTGACTTTTCCTCAAATGACACTTTTGGACAGCCACCAATTTATTGTGGGACCAAGAGAAGGGTATTTGGGCACTATAGCCAGAATAATTAAATCCAGTCACATGGTTGGGAGTAAGAGGGGTGTGTGTAAATCCTCCCATCATGAATGAGTCATTAGGAAACACTGGGATGGATTCTCCAGTCCACACTGCTCGGTATACTAGAGGTGGATCTGGAAAATATGTCCAGTAAGTTTCTTCCTGATTCCCCTTTACCTGATGGCCCAATAGAGCTATTACTGCAGTGAGCATCATAGTTGGAGACTTAACTTTTCCTTGCTGTCTAATCATTTGTTCAACTGCAGTGTCAAGTTCTTCAGATCCTTCCATGAGAGTGGCTTCACCGTTGGGTCTCTCTGGGCCATTTTTCTTCCTCTCTTCTTTTTTTGAGTTCCTCTTGTTGGAGGGAGTCAGGTCTGGCATCTGTGGGTTGCTATTCAGTCATTTGAATCTTGGTTCTAGGTCCTCCATGCCTGATGATGCATTCAGGTACCCAAATAGGAGGAAAAGCACCTTTTGGGAAAATACAAGCATGAACTCTGCTTCACATGATCACTGGATCTGGTCCTCTCCATTGGCCTGTCTGCAAGTCCTTCCACCAAACTCAGCTTAAAGGGCCTGTTGCTGTGGAAGACGGGTCACTCAGCTGCAGTGTGACCTTCTGAGTCACAACTTATAAAATTTTAAAAACAGAGAATAATTGAGGTTATTTTGTGGAGTCTTAGTCCTATCTCCCCCTTGTAGCTTTTGTAATTGTAGCTTAATAGATAAATGAGCTCATTCTACAATAGATCGACCTTTCTCATTTGCAAGTTTAGAGGACGGATTGTATGTCCTTTAATCACATGACCTAGATATTGAAAAGGAGATGTCTTTAACACATTTTGAGGTGCAATGCACAAACCCATTGCTGTGAGTGACGTCCTTAATTGGGCAAAAAGTTTTAAGAGTACATCTGGGTTAGCATGAGACAAAAGTATGTCTTTCATAACATGAATAATATATGCATCAGGGAATTTCTCTCACAGGCGTGATAGCCTGTGTCACAACACTTTGACATAGGGTAGGACTGTTACACATTCTCTGAGGCAACACTTTCCAGCAATACCTTTTAACTGGTTCTTTAAAATTAATTGCTGGGACACTAAAGACAAACCTTTTACAGTCATCTGGGTGCAAAGGTATAGAAAAGAAGCAATCTTTCAGATCTATTATTATCAAATAATAATCTAAAGGAATAGCTGTAGGAGAAGGAAGCCCAGATTGTAATGCTCCAATGGGATCTATAACACAATTAATAGATCTTAGGTCTTATAATAACCTCCAGTTATCAGATTTTTTTCCTAACTACAAAGATGGGGGTGTTCCAAGGGCTGAGCGTAGGCTCTAAATGACCAGCCTGAAATTGTTCCTCAACTAAAAAGTGGGCTATTTTAACTTTTCCCCTGTTAGGGGTCACCGACAAACACAGATTGTTTCTTCTGTGAGCCAATTAATTTTTTTTCCTGTTCTCTGGGTTAAGGATAAGGTTAGGGCCCCTTCCAAAAATTTGGGCTGGGTGCATTAGTTAATCTCTGTTGGAGAGATTGGGTTACAGGCAGGTACTCTTCCTATAAATCTCCCTCAATTTCCCTAGAAGTAAACCCTTAATTAAGTCCCTCGAATAACATGATAGTCTCTTGTAGAGAGCCGGATGGCATGTTCTGATTGCACAGCAATTTTAATCTCATCTCAAAAATTTGAATCAATCACTCCCGGCAGTACCTGAATTCCGTTTTTAAAATGCTTAAATTGATTTTAATTGTTTCATACCAAAATTAGGCCTGTGGTATGGAAGTAATGGCCCACAAGTCACCACAGATGTAGTAACTGATCAGAGCCTCCTGCTTCAGGACTGGAAGTCGTGGTCATTCAGTGTGGCTCCCCACAACACATCTTAATGTGAGACTGAAAATTGAAAAATGCAAAAGCTCCCCAGTGATACCCAAATTACAATATACACTTTCCATAGAAAAAAAATGACTCCTCAGAACTAAGTTATCCTGTGTGAAATGACATGGACTGAATACAAGAGGAAAGGTACAGGTATGACCCCTGGAAGAAAAAGGATGGCCATGGTACCTCCATATCTGAAACCGAAACTCAAGGATCACAAAAACATCATTACAATTACCTTGGTTTTCTTATCCCTAAATTTGATCTTTAGATTGCAACATTTACATATTCCAGTCAACTTAAATCAACATGTGTAGAATTTTTTTTTGTTTTTGAGCCAAAGCACTAACACGTAAAACAATATAGGGTAATCATGTGCTTTAACTTTTGAACAGGTTTGTACATAGTTAGCGGCTTATCTGAATAAGAATTTTTTTTTCTCAGTGTGAGGACATGTGCTCAAACGATTCGAGGCCTAGGAGTGGCAACTAATCCCCATAGAAGTGCTATGGTATTAGATTGGAAGGATCCTGAAGGAAGTGAAGGAACTATACAGCCATATGTATTGGATCATCTTCCTATAAATTTATGGGGACGAGATGTTCTAGATCAATTAGGTCTAAGATTAACAAATAACATCAATTCAAATGTGCCCACTATTATGGCTAGACAAGGTTTTAAGAAAGAAAAAGGATTAGGAGAACAAGGACAAGGTATAATGGCACCAATACAAATAGATCAAAAAACAGACATGGATTGGGTTTCAGGAGGGGTTACTGAGACAATAAAAATTACTTGGAAATCAGAAAGGTTCCTCAGTGGCCCCTGACTAAAGAAAAGATACAAGCAGCCCATGACCTGGTCAAACAACAATTAGTGGAGGGACATATACAACCTTCCATATCTCCCCATAATACTCCCATTTTTGTCATCAAAAAGAAATCTAGTAAAAGGAGATTATTGCAAAATTTAACAGCCATTAATAATGAGATGATTATTATGGGACCTGCTCAATCGGGGATTAGTTGCCACTCCTAGGCCTCGAAGCTTTTGAGTGGCTTGTTGTAACAGCCAATGTTTTGGCCATTCTTGACAAGATAATGCTAAGGTCTGCACCTGTATCCAGTAGCCCATTAAATTCATGTCCTTGAATATTTAGTTTTAGCATTGGGCGAGAATCTAAATTTAAAGAAAGCATAGTCCAATCTACACCTGTGGAGCCTAATCCCCTGGAACCTCTTTCTATAGTACGACTGGAAAATTTATCATGTAGGCTGGGTATTATTAATAACTGTGCTATTCTATCTCCTGGTGAAATTACTGATATACCCCTTGGAGAACTGGCTATAATTTTTATTTCACCTTCATAATTGGGATCAATTACCCCAGGACTTATCATAAGTCCTTTTAGAGTAGAAGAACTGTATCCCAATAATAAGCCTACCGTTCCTTGGGGAAGAGGCCCTTTTACCCCTGTGGGAATGATTTGAACTCCCATCTCTGGAGTTAGTACTGCTCTGGCGGAGGCACAGATGTCCAATCCTGCATTCCCTCTGGTTTGTCTGGTGAGGGATCTAATGGATAATGTGTCCTGGGCACTACCCTGATGGGGTTGCTGGGTTCTTCCATGGCCCCGTATATTTGTGGTCGTGGGCCCTGGAGCATGGGCCCGCCCCCTGTCCGTTTTTTGGCAATGGAGCCCAATGTTTTCTCCATGTCCTGTCCCTGTAAGACCAAAAAAGAGACGGATTTAGTTTATAGTATCTTGTAAACAGTCTATCATAGAGAAGTTTGGGGAGTCTATGCTATATACTATCTACCCTGCCATTCCAAGGGCATAATTACCATTATATATTATAAAGTACAATAAAAGAGGTAGGAAAAGTACAAAGATATTTAATTAAGTAAATTGTGAGGTGCCCAGCTAGCCCAGTCGATAGAGCATGAGACTCTTAAGTAATCTGTGTGGGAGATTTAAGTGCTCCATGGATATGTCTCTTTCTTATCCACGTTATTGTACACATTCCTGGTTATATTTCCCTGCTACGGATTCAAGAATAAATAGGAGGTCAATATTGGGAAGAAATATTTTCCTACATTCTTTGAAGTCATTCAAGTATCCTCACGGGTTACATTTAGGGATTGCCTGACTCTTTCAGAATGTTTCTGTACATGAAGCGTCAAGAGCCAGGAAGGATCAACATGTAACTGACCACATTTATCTTGAAAATATTGGGAGTATTTCTCCCCAATGACCCTCCTTTTCCCTGAATAGGTGCCAGCTGCTCTCTGCCTTTGAGGTCTTTAAAATAATTACCCTGTTTGGGAGGTTGTGTGACTCTCCAGAATTGCAGGATGAAAATTGAAAAATTTGTTACTCAAGATACAGAAATCTGGGGCTTACTTTCATATGCCCATACCTTATCTACACCTGTCTTTATTTTTCCAATAATTATAAGCAGAAAAAAATGAACACTGATATGACTCATAGGAATAATATTCTCCAAGTAAATTGAATAATTAATAATTAATAGAGATGTTATGCCACTATTTACTCAATAGTGTGCTTTTACTACCTGTTACTAAGAACATTTAATAAAGTAGAATAGTTTGATATCTGTGACATGATGATTCCATACAGAACACTGTTAGCACATTAATACTTTTATTTAGTAAAAAAAAAAGCATATATAATGTGAACAAAGTATTTCAAAGTCCATATCATAGTTTCAACAATAACAACAACAACAACAACAACAGATTAAAATCTCTGGGGCTGGGGCTATAGCTCAGCAGTAGAGCACTTGCCCAGCAGGTGTGACACACTGGATTCGATCCTCAGCACCACATAAAAGTAAATAAACAAAATAAAGGTGTTATGTCCATCTACAACTTAAAATTTTTCTTAAAAGAGAAATCTCTCAGAAACAAGTTTTCTTGTTCCTGTGAAATCTGTGGGAATTATGTTCTCCCAGGTTTAAAAAACAATGTGGATATGTAGTAATCTTGACTTATAACAAATTTATATCTTTTATGTTTTCTGCATCATCCTCTGATAGTTAGGATGATTTTTAAATTTCTACACATGAGCTAATAACTTTAAATAAATTTTATGCAAAGATAATGTCCCATTTTCTATACTTATATGACTTAGCTCCATTTGCAATTCTCATATAAATCAAGATATGAGGAAGAGATAAGGGTATTGCTAAACTTTTTACATTTGTCAAGGTTTTTCTTCATTACAAATACTTTGTTGTTATTTAAGGCATGTATTTTCGATGACTCTTTCCACATTCACGTCAGGTATCAGGTTTGTTTCTTTTGATACCGGGGATTGAACCCAGGGGTGCTTAACCACTGAGCCCCATCCCCAGCCCTTTCTTATATTTTATTGAGAGGCAGGGTGTCATTGAGCTCCAAGTGTCTCGCTAAGTTGCTGAGGCTGGCTTTGAACTCACGATCCTCCTACCTCAGCCTCCTGAGTCACTGGGATTATAGGCGTGTGCCACCGTGCCTGGCTCAGGTATCAAGTTTTTGATATTGAAGAAATTTCAAAATCTGAATAAAGACTTGGGCACATTACTTAAATGTTTAGAGTTTCATGCACTCTGAGTTCTCCAGTTTCTAGTAACATCTGATCAATTATTAATAGCTTTGCCGCATCCTTTACACTGGCACTATATCTCCACAATATGAATTCTCAAGTGCTGATTCAGGTGGGGACAACTGTCAAAGACAGTCACATGTTTCCACCTTTGTATAGTTTCCCTCTGCTATGGTCCCTCTTGTTTGGGATAAGGGTGGGATCTTCCTCAAGTGCTTTTACACAATGTTCAGATTTGCAGAACTTTTCTCCAGTATGAACTCGCTGGTGTTTGGTAAGGCTGGAAGAATATGGGAAAGCTTTGTCACACTCTTCACATCTGTAGGGCTTCTCTTTCGTGTGAACCATCTGGTGTTGGGAAAGGCTGGAAGAATATGGGAAAGCTTTGCCACACTCTTCACATCTGTAGGGCTTCTCTTCTGTGTGAACCATCTGGTGTTTGGTAAGGCTGGAGGGATACGGAAAAGCTTCGTCACACTCTTCACATCTGCACGGCTTCTCGTCAGTGTGTATCCTGTGGTGTTTGGTAAGGCTTGAGGAATAAGGGAAGGCTTTGCCGCACTCTTCGCATTGGCAAAGTTTTTCTCCAGTATGACTCCTCTGGTGTTTGTTAAGGCTGGAAGAATACGGAAACGTCTTGCCGCACTCTTCACATTTGTAGGGCTTCTCTTCGCTGTGAATTCTCTGGTGTTGGGAAAGGCTGGAGGAATATGGGAAAGCTTTGCCGCACTCTTCGCATTGGTAGGGCTTCTCTTCCGTATGCATCCGCTGGTGTTTGGTAAGGCTGGAAGAATACGGAAAGGCTTTGCCGCATTCTTCACATTTGTAGGGCTGCTCTACACTGTGAATGATCTGATGTTGGGTCAGCGTGGATCTCTGATTAAAAGCTTTGCCGCATTTTTCACACATGTAGGGCTTTTCTCCAGTATGAATCCTCTGGTGTTGAGTTAGTGAGGATCTTTGATTAAAAGCTTTGCCACATTCTTTACATTTGTAGGGCTTCTCTCCAGTATGGATTATCTGGTGTTTGGTAAGGGATGAAAGATCCTTAAAGGTTTTGCTACATTCTGTACACTTGTAGGGCTTCTCTCCAGTATGGATTCTCTCATGTCGAATAAGGTTTGACCCCCGATTAAAAGCTTTGCCGCATTCTTTACACTTGTAGGGCTTTTCTCCCGTATGAACCCTCTCATGTCGAGTTATGTAGGATCTCTGACTAAAAGCTTTGCCACATTGCTGACAAGTGTAGGGCTTCTCTCCGGTGTGACTTCTCTGGTGTTGAGCAAGGTGTGATCTTTGTTTGAAAGCCTTGCCACATTCTTTACATGTGTAGGGCTTCTCTCCAGTATGAACCCTCTGGTGTTGAGTAAGGTAGGACCTTCGGATAAAAGCTTTGCCGCATTCTTCACATTTGTAGGGCTTTCCTCTAGTATGAACACTGGGATGTGGACTGAGTTTGGGGAGTTTACTGAAAAGGTTGCCGTGTGCTTTACATTTGTAAGGCTTCTCTCTCACAAGATTCCTTTGGTTTTGAGAAAGGGTCGAAGCATTATCGAAGGCTTTGGCACAGTTACATTCGGGGGCTCTCTCTCCGGTATGAATTCCCTGGTGTTGTGTAAAATGTGATCTTTGAGTAAAAGGTCTGCCATACTCTTTGCATCTGAAGGTCTTGTTACTGCCGTGCCATCTCAGGTGCTTAGAAAGGACAGAGCAAGTGCTAAGAGATTTGCCACATTCTTTCCATTTGGGGGGCTTTTCCATACCATGAATTCTCTGATGCTTGACGGGGGGTGATTCTGGGTTAAAGGTTTTGCCACCTTCTCGGTAGTCGTAGTTGTCACTTGTAAAGTATCTGAGGTGTGTGGACAGGGTGGAGCAATCCCATGGTTTGCTACACTCTTTGAATCTGCAGGGCTCTCTTTCAATGGGAATTCTCTCATATTGACTAAGACTGGCCGGATGAGAGAACACTCTTCCACCTTCCTCATGTTTGTAAGGCCTTTGTTCACTATGAATTCTTGGATGGGTCATAAGCCCAGAGGATTGGTGAAAGAGTTTCTCACATTTGCCATTGTGGTACAGGCTCTTTGCAAAATGGGTACACTGAGGATTTCTGGGATTGCAACCAATGCTCATGTTTTTAAGAATTTCACTACTTTCATATTTTTTCTCACCAATATAAACATACTGGTAATTACTTAGGTTAGACACCTGGGCAAGGGTGTGACTGGTTTCATTGCCTATGTAGCAGACATTCCAGAAATCAACATCCGAATTTTGATTAAGGAAGAATGGGTAAGGGTGGATATCCCCACAATTGTTATAATTGTAAGTTTGGGCACAAGAAGAAATTATTGTTTGATTGCAGAATAATGGACATTTTGTAAAGGAATGATCAAAGTGCTCTCTTTTAGAAATCTGTCCTTCACTTTTATATTTCTTTGCTACAGAAATCATTGACTGAAAGTTTAAATCAACACTATATTTGAAATTGGCCAAGTTATAAACTGAAGCATAGACAAGATCTCTTCTTAAATTTTCCAAATTTCCTTTCAGAGGAACTGTATGCTTCAAAAATTGGGTTGGCAGTACACTGGAAACATACAACTCCTCAAAAGCAACGGGCATGAGCTGAATTCTTTTCTGAGATATCAAATGTTCTTGATGTCCGTTGACAGTGAAATTTTTATTATGGACAGTCGCTACTAATTGGCTTTCACCATTATAATATGATTTCAGACCGTCACTCTCACTCTCATTTTCCCATAATTTTCTTGGTTGTAAATAGTCAAGGTCACAATTTCCGTATCTTCTCTTTATCACTTTTTTAAATAAATCTTTTATGCCATGCTCTGGTGAAAACTGGTGGATATGTTGAGAGGTCATGGCTGAAATAAATGAGAAGAATTATTTTACCGATGAGACAGGAATTAATGTATTTTGCAAACATCGTACGTAATTAAAGCAAAGTTAGTACATCAGCAGGGTAGCAGAATAATAAACCTAAGGTCTTCATTCCTCCAGAAATATAAAAACTAAATAAAAATGTACAGAAAAAAATGACTTTGGGAGAACTACCACAAACGTCTGAGAGTTGACAGTATCCAGAATGAGTACGTTACTAAGGAGAGTAATACAGGATAGGGAAGTAACCTATGCTGGTTTTCTCAACCTCTGCCTTTTCCCCTCCACAATACAGCATTGTGCACTGAGGACAAATCTACCCAACTCCCTTCTCTGTCAGTAGACAATGGGAAATGGGAAATACAGGTGAACATTTTGATTTTCTTGGGGACTGTCTAAAAACTAGTTTCTCTCTACCATGACACAGAGACCTGGAGGTCAGAGATAGATTTTGGATTATAACACCACAGATATTTAACAGGGATACAGTCTATGGGCTCTTAAGAAGAGATATAAACCAATCTTAAATAAACAAAACAAAGATTTTTTTTTTTTAAATTTTTATATGGTGCTGAGGATCAAACCCAGTGCCACATGTGTGCGAGGGCAAGTGCTCTACCACTGAGTCACAGCCCCAGACCCTAAACAAATTTTTTTAATGGGAAAAATACACACGATACACACGTGATAACACTCTGCCAGTGTTATCTAAATGAAGACAACTCCCAGAGATCAAGACAAATGACTTGCTTTTACTATTTTTTTAAATTTTTGTCATTTACTGATTTACTTCATTTACAAATTAAATTTTATGCATTTACTGAGTATATCATGGCATTTCAAAGTACATATACATAGTAAATAATTGAATCTAGTGAAATAACACTTGCATTATTCCATATAATTAACATTTTAGTGCTAAAAATTGCATTTATTCTATTAGCATTTATCCAGAATACAATACATTACGCTCACCATATGATACTCTTGACTTTCTTATGTCCATTAAAATAAAATTTTGCAGACTTCAACCAACAGTCCCCCTACATTCCACAAAATATTGTACCTGGTAGCCACCATTTTACTCTCTGCATTTCTGAGTTCCCACTGAGAGTCAGATGCTGCTGCCACTGATTTTCTGTGTTTGCCTTATTTCATTTTATGCAAAGTCCTGCATATTCATCCCATATCACCTTACATAACAGGACATCTCTTTTTATAAGTAAGAAGAGAAATTAATTGTGTATTGATTCCATATTTTAAATAAGGCTAAATAGTAACCGATTGTATATCAATGCCAAATTTCTACTTATTCAACCATTGATAGGGACATAGTTTGAGTCTGTGCCTAGACTACTGGGAAAATGCTTGCATTGAACACAGTCGTGGAAACATCTCTTCAACATCCTAATCTAATCTCTTTTGGATACATATTCTGGATCACATCTTTCTACTATTGGTTTTTTTATGTGGTGCTTGGGATTAAGCCCAATGGTGCTGTACAAGAGCTTCAACACCAGCCTTCTGAAAATTGGTCAATTTGAGATGTGGTGCCACTAAGTTGCTGTGATGCCTCAAACCTGAAATCCACGTGCACATCAGCTGTGTTTACAAGCAAGTGTGTTTACACTGTGTTTGGCCTCTTTTTGATTTATTTAGTAACTTCCTTACTGTTTCCCAAATGACTATATCAATCTTCTGTTGGCTGGTTTTCTACCCACCAATCAATTAAAAAACAGCACAGCACATAAAGACAAAAAATTAAACATTAGAAATTGAATAGTAGCAAAGTTATGCATGACCCAAAGACCAAAGAGCACTAAATAACCTTTTTCAAGAATTTTGGTAAAAAAAAAAAATCAAAATGCAGAAAACTGAATTAAAATCAAACAAAATTTTTTAAAAGGAAAAAAAAAGCTGATATTGTGCACATGAAGAATTCTTTATGAAACAGCGTGTGAGGTTGTCAGGAGAGGTGGTTCACAGCGCAACCCCAGCACCATGGGAGGCTGCACCCAAGGAATCACAAGTAAATGAGCCAATGAGGGAGTTTGGTGGCTAGGAACTAAGGTATGTTTTTTCAAATCAATAAAGGTAAGGTATTTTGCAAAATCTATATAAAGATAAATCTTAAGTACACTTTATTAACTTAAATAAGTCACTAACAAGAAGATAAATACTGCAAAATTCTACTTATGAGATCTAAACCTGGGAGATTATCTGAGCAGGAAGGAGATTGCTGTTTGTGATGGGGAGAGACAGACATGGAGCTTGTTTTCATAATTGAATGATTGCTTTGTGAGATAAAAACTTTCTAGGGATTTTGCATAACAACTTGAATTAATATTACTGAACAGTATACTCAAAATATTTAAGATACTATTGTTTTATATTGTGTAATTTTGATCAGCATTAAAATTCAAACAATATGTAAAACATAAACAAAATTGCAATATTTTTGAAAGCTACCTTTAAAATGTTATGGTCTTGGGCTGGGGTTGTGGCTCAGAGGAAAAGCACTCACCTAGCATGTGTGAGGCACTGAGTTCGATCCCTAGCACCACATAAAAATTAACTAAAGGTATTGTGTCCACCTACAACTAAAAAAATAAATAAATGCTTAAAAAATAAAATGCTATGGTCTTTGTCCTAAACTTAATAACAGATGTGTCCACATATAGATGACGGGCATGACTGTAATCCCAGCTACAGGAATTCTGAGGCAGGAGAATTGCAAATTCAAGGTCTTCCTCAGCAACTTAGTGAGAACATCTCTCCAAACAAAAATTAAAAGAAACTAGGGATATAGCTACATAGATTGAATTATAAATAAATAAATAAACAAATAAAATAAAAACAAAATAGGCAATCCACCCCCCCCAAAAAAAAGCCAAGTGTAATGTTTATACAAACAAATACAAACATGTATAATTTTATATTCAAGGATAATACATATCTTAAGTTCAACTTGCACTGCCCTAATTTGTCAAAGAATGGAAACTGCCACCTAATTATAAAATGCAGGTGAAAGACAAAAATGTTATTAACAGATGTGAGAAAAAGTCCTCTATAAAACACAAGAAACAAAAAAAGGAAAAATGAAATTAACCACAAAAAATTCTGAATAACCACAGATGCATGATTTTACACACCCTTTTACGTAACCACAATTTCCACCTGTGACTGTGTATCCTCAAAGATCAGCCATTATCAATCACTGATATTCATCTCATGGCAGAACAAATTCACAAAAAATCCATCCTAAGAATTCATAAAGAACTCTGGTAAGGAAATTTTAATGAATAAACACAGAGATGATATGACAGAAACAGCTTTGGGATATTAATATACTACAACGGCTTGGCTAGACATCTTCAGAAATGTGCACATTCCCTAGAGACCCCCAGGTAATGGAAAAGCTGTCATATGCTGACCGTCACAACCAAAGAGAAGTGTTTTGGCTGCTAACTTGAAAGTAGGAGAACACCACTGAAGGGACAGATTTTAAGAATTTGAAAGCATGATAAACATACAACGGTATGTGTCCTATGACAGCAAGAAAAATCAACCTAAGCTTCTGAAAAATCATTTCTGTTGCATGCTTACTTCTCAACCAACAGTTTCAAATGTGACTTCCTCCTTAACCTTTACAACCCCCAACTGAGTCCTCTGTCTCCATTTCCAACTACATGGGTATATATGGCTACTCCTTGTCTCCGCAAATCCAGGGCTCCTTCCTTTGCTCCTGAGAAAGGTGTTCCGTTTTGGCTTAGAGACATTAAGATTTAGTGATTGAAAAATAAAATAATGACTATCTGTTGGAAATCTTCTTATACCTACTGATGTTTATATTCTAGAACTATGCAGATACACACACACACACACACACACATGTTGAGAGCCACAGCGGAAGGGGCCCCAGCAAACTTTCAGCTGCCAGCTAATGATTGGCTCACAGCGGCCCCAGCAAACTTCCAGCTGCCAGCTGATGATTGGCTCACAGCGGCTCCAGCAAACTTCCAGCTGCCAGCTGATTGGCTCCTCTGCAGTGATGCTCATTGGGCTGTTTCCCCACCCTTTCAGACCACGGAGCTGCTCATTGGGGGACTTTTTTTGGCTCTGCCCATGCGACCCAGCCAATTGGCCTCAAGAGCAGGAGGAGTTGGGGGGGGTTGAGAGGCTTGTGGGAAGCCGATGGTGGCAGTTGGGCTCTGAGGGAATTCCTGAAGAGCTCCTGTGCAGCGTGTGTTCTAAAAATAAAGTTCGTTTCTGCTTGATAAGTGGCTCGTGAATTGTGCCCAGCCAGACTGCAGCACACATATATACATATGTATATATCATATATCTGGAAAATAATTTTCTAGCATTTCTACTTACCATATGTAACATCTGGAAAATATTTTTCTAGCATTTTTACTTACCATATGTAACTAATATATAAGTCATAAACATAATTTATATGTAACGATAACACATATTATTTATAATATCTATACGATATGTAACATTTAATTGTAACATATTATATATGACTTATATATAATATATGATTTATATATAGTAAATAATATATATAATATTATATGTAATAGAAATTCTAAAAAATATATTTTTGCAAACTGACCCATTACAATTTTTAGGAAGAAATTTTAACATACAGATCCTGAGATCTATTTCCAAGTATCAGAGTAAAGGAATCAAATCAAAGTAAAGGGAATAAATTGGACTGTGACTTGTAGACCATGACACCTTGTGTCACGGTCACTACATATACCAGTAATCTACAATGAAGGACCTAGATCATCTGAAGAAAGGGAGAGAGGAAAGATTAGTGGAGATGTCACTGACATGACAAACCACAAGCTGTCCAAACGTCTTTCTTGAAAGCGAGAATCTTAAACTCATTCATACAGAGCAAAAGCTCCCCACAACTATTCTGCAGAGGAAGAAAATTAGATACTGATAACTAGAAATCCTGAAGCCTCACCTAGGAAGACCAGGTTGTGGTAGTTCTCGGACATCACATCTTGGTATAAGGTCCGCTGAGCAGGCTGCAGACATGCCCACTCCTCTTCAGAGAAGTCAATGGCCACATCCCTGAACGTCAAATGTTCCTGAAATAAGAACGGGGCAAATAAACAGCACGCTGACCACGTGATCGTTGACACAGCTTAAAGTGAGAGGGAAGCAGAAAGAACAGTAGAAGTGGCTCTCCTATAGATGGGTGACTTCATTATTCAGTGAGTCGCTTTTACAACACAGTCTATTATCCAACTGAAAGAAAGCAACGTATTTCCCAAAGGGGTGGCATCTGCTGCACTTGATAAAATGTGAAATTAAGGCATCCACCCAAGAGCATACATCTTCATTCATTTTGTGTTTTATAAGAGACATTTGTATGTTTATCAGATGAAAAAGGAATGGTAAGAAGGATGCTTCTCAAATTTTAATTCTGCGACCACAAACTGAGAGATATTACTAAAACATAGGTGGTTCTGGGATGGCACCTGATTTTCTAAACATGTGGCAAGCTCTCTAGGACAGTGGTACAAGAGAAACGACTGGACACTGATGGAAAAACTTATTGATGAATTTGAGTTCAGCTATTTTAAGGGAATTTTTATTTCCATTAAAGTAGCAAGTAGCAACATTTAAGTCATCTAATGTAAGGCCACCTTCCACCTCCTCCCCCCGAATCTGGTTGCTTTGTGCATATTTTCTTAGGTTTGAAATCCTACTAAGAAAATACATTTAATGTTTTGGGACAGGCTATATGGGCAAGGATCCAACAGACTTGTGAGAAATGCTTCTCCTATGGGGACACCCGCATCTGTGCCTATCAGGTGTTGCTGAGCACAGCAAGTTTGGCAACGCAAGATGATGATTCTTAAAGAGTGTAAAATTATTCTCTTTGGTTCCCATGTTTCTTGGGCAATGTACCTTGTCAGAGACTGTCTAGACGTGTTAGTAACCATTCTCTAACTTGTGCTCAACAAGAGTCATTGCTGGCTTGTTGCTATGCCAACCTGGAAAGTCCTGTGGGAAATACCAATGTACCCCTTGTATTGTCTCGCTGACCGCCCAATCGGCTTCTGTACCCCTCAACCTGGATGTGGCTTTTGCCATTAAAGTCCCTGAGAGGCTCAGGAACACCTTGCAGAGAGAGTTATGGGTCCTGTGGAGAGCAGTGGCCGGTTGGCCAGCTAAAGACTCTCCAATTGGGACAAAATGGACTGGTATGTTTTCTGAGCCTTCTGCCCCATGACATTAGCACTTACGTAAACAAGTGTTCTCAAGGTGACAAACCTATGGAACAGCAGTGTGACCTGTGTAACAGACACACAAATCCCAAGGGGAAAGTCAAGATATCTCAGCACCATGGCCATTCTCCCACCCCTAGTTTGACTTACTGAAGGACACTGTGGACTCTGGTCCACCCTCACAGCTGTGGATTTTCCTTGAAGGAAATCCAGGGACAAGAATGATTCTGCATTTCCCTCTCAACACCAGTACCCAATTTGTGAGCCACCAAGTATTTGTGTCTCTGTGAGATGGAGACCACGGGGGACATATTTGTTGAGAGCCACAGCCAAGTCGGGATGATGCCTGGCATTTTGCCAGAAGGAGTGGTTGAGAAGTGACACCAGCAAGCCATTGGGATGATGGTGATTAAGTTAAGCTGTGTATAATCACTGGGATGGTGACTGATTGCTGTAACTGGATGATGCTAGATTGGGGCAAGCTGTGTATTCAGTTGTGTATATAAACCTCTGCTGTCCAGCAATAAGGCGGCTCCTGCTACCTCAGGGGCCCGCTACTTTTGAGTTCCCATTGGTTCTCGCAGAGTTTCCGGGGAGTTCTAGAGAGTTCCCGTGGGGTTCGGGCAATAAAGTAGCTCCTGTTTGAACCTACAAGTGGCTCGTGACCTCCCGGTTATTTTGTGCCCAGCCAGAATGCGGCACATATTCATGTCCCAAGAGGTTACGTGTGTAGACCAAATGGATAATGGGAGATTTGGCTAAGCCTCCAAATAACCAACTTTTCCCAAATTCCCGCTCTCATCATTTATCTATCCTCTGGGAAGAGTGAGTAGGGGGCTGATGGTCTACGGACAATTCATTCCTCTAAAGATGTCAGAAGGCAGACATTTGCTCAATGAAGTTCAAAAACAGCCCCCGAGGTGACCGGGTGAAATGATTTTCCCATTTAAAGGGCATCTCAAGAAAGTTGATGGCACCCTCCAAAACAAGTACCAAGGTAAAAGAGATGGGAACTCGCCATGATCTACTCCCAGCACGGCACCCCAGATGCTTCAACAGATTGCTTGGTGTTTCCTGTTGGCCTGGCTTTCATTTTTTTTAAATATATTTTTTAGTTGCTGATGGACCTTTATTTATTTATTTACATGCATCACTGAGAACCAAACCCAGTGCCTCCCACATGCAAGGCGAGAAGTGCTCTACCACTGAACCCTGGCCCCCAGCCCTTTGCTTCTATTTTTTGGGACAACAGAATCCACAGATTCGTTGCATGGTTCATTTTGGTGACAAGAAGCATGGTTCACAGAAACTTGTGTTGCAACAAAGAACTCCAGTTTCTTCTATGAGAATAACTCAACTTCATTCCCTAGAATCAGTACTTTTCGGTTCACATCTCCAGAGGCTGGGATGGAGCCCGAGGACTCTTCTGCCATGGCATGATCTGCATCTCACGGCTTCTGAGGGTCCCTCCTCTCGCCCAGAGGAAGCTGCTCCCATCAAGCATCACCTTCGTCCCAATGCCAGCTCAGACCTTGTATGAATTCCCTTTCTCAGGGTCAGTCGTAGGAAGGGTATTCTGGGTCATCCACCACCACCACCACCACCACTCACCCCACTAGAGAGCGGCTCTTATTTGATGTTGATTGGAGACATTTTCTTTGTTTGGCCTCAAAGATTTGGTGGCATGGTCAACAGTAAGCCTGACACGGTACGTGTTGTACGCTTTGAAAAAAAAAATTAAAACTGTAGTCGTAAAAATCTTCTTGGGAAAGATTAGCTGGATAATTAGTTGTTGGGTTTGGGTGGAGAGTTTCAGGGTTTGTTTGGGATGAACAGAGATCTTTTTGAACACTAAACTTCAGAACTGAGTCCTGTTTGGGAAACATGATGTCCCACAGGAAGTACCAAGTCCACAGGTTCATACGTCAGTTTTTAAAAAGTTGAGTTTCAGAAAACACAGTTGTGTCCATCTGGCGTTGACCTTTAGCATCCTATGTGAACTCACTGTTGCAGCCTAGATTTGCTTAGGAAAGAAATCACATCATATAAAGTTTAAACATTAAGTACTTGGGCAAAATGGAATTAGATGGCACCAAGATTTTACAAAAGGCGCTAGAAAAACAAAATTCAGTGAGTAGCCTGTTGGATTCGTAGTCCACAAGGAAACTGGTGAGAATAAATTCCGCCGTCTGGCTGGGCACAAAATAACCGAGCCGCCAAAAAGCCTTGTAGGTTCAAACAGCAACTCTTTAATCCTGAACTCTCCCGGGCATTCTACACACACTTCCCGGGAATACACTCCCTCCACCGGGCTCTGCGTGCTCAGAACCCCACCCCCAAGAACTCAACAGGAACTCCAAAGTAGTGGGTGCCCTAGGCAGCAGGATCCTCCCTAATCCTGGAGCCGCCCTATTCCCAGGAGGATCCGCCCTATTCCCCCGGAGCCGCCCTATTCCCGGAGCAGGGTCACCTTTCAACCATTCCCTCTAGCAAAATGCCAGGCATCACTAAACTGTGGCTCTCAACAAATAAATACGTGCCCAACTTGGGGAGTCCTCTCACTGTGAAGCCAGAGTTCCCTGTGGTTAATTCCTAAACAGTCAGAAGAAAGTTCTGAGCAGCTCAGGAAAAAAAAAAAATCTGTGAGGTCCCCACTCCCTGGATTCCTTTTACCCAATGTCACATTCTTCCTCTCCCAGGGTCACAATTCTCACCAGTGAACAAACACATAGCTACACCTGCTTTAAAGTACTGACCGCTCATCTCTCTCTCTCTCTCTCTCTCTCTCTCTCTCTCTCTCTCTCTCTCTCTTTTTTTTCCGGCCACCACTTCTAATAACAAGCATGTGAATTTGCCAACACCAGCCAATTCCCTAACAATGGGTCATCCAATAATTCCATTTTGCCACTGGCTTGTAGAGATGTTGTAAGTTTTGGGCTCAAAATTGCAGCATTTCGCCCAACTGGGATGCAGGTTACAAGGCCCAAGGTATTGACTGTAATTTTCATCAACTCCCTATAAACTGCAAATTCCCATTTTGTTTCCTTCAGAAACAATTAATTGAACAGGTTTTTCCCATCAGTTGTCAGATCAGAATATCTGCTAACCAAACATGGCTTCGATCTACCTCCCTCATGCCTGCCTCATGAAGTTCAACCCCCTCAGCCTGAGCCAACACACACTCTGTTCCTTGTCCCTTCCAAGTACACACTGGCTTCACGGTAAAGGATTCTCTGGTCTTATATTTGAGTTTTTTTCATGGTTCTGGAGATTTAACCCAGGGGCCTTTCAGCACTGAGCTGTTCCCCCTGGCCACACAGATGAAGAATGCGGTCTCTGAGGGACAGGACTTCAGTTCAAAGTCCTGCTGGGCTGTCTTACATGAGGGACTTAATTTTTTTTTTTTTTTTACTTTGGTTAATGACAGGCTAGCAAAAGGGATAACTGTGGGAGTCATGACTGAATAAAGGAACCATTATGCAATATGTAAATGACTGCTCACAGCCAAGAACCAAGAATCAGGTGTCTCGTAAGAAGGCTCTGGTTTGTAAAAGATGGTGGAATGAGGTGGACATCGTACCCTAAGTACATGTATGAAGACGTGAATGGTAGGAATATTCTTTGTGTACATAAGAGATATGAAAATTTGTGCTCTGTGTGTGTTCTATGAATTGTAACGCATTCTGCTCTCATGTATAACAAATTAGAATATTTTTTTCTTAAAAAAAGCTCAGGTTTGTTAAATAAATAAATAAAGTCCCCCGTGTGGGATTCCTGATTAGCCAATGAGCATGAATTTTGAAGTCATTATCAAAAGCAGAAGATCAAGTGCCTTAAAGAAGTCACGAACAACAGAATGTCATGTGGGCTCCTAGAAATGTCATGCTTCTGCCATTTGGGGGTCCCTAATTTTGGACAGCTAAATGTCCATCTGCAGCCTGAAAATGAACAGATGTGAAATACTTTACTTGTACCCCTGGACACCAAGCTGTCTCAGAGCGGTTAGGAAGCCTCAAACAGCATCCGCCCTGGGCCTTAGGGCTCACACCAAGGTGTCTAAGGAAGGCACAGCCCTTCAAGTTCTCCTGCAAACACAGGAGACATACTGTGACAAGTAGCCTAATTGTCAAAAGACTTAACCACGCACTCCTGCCTCTGGGGGGTGGCTGCCACTTGTGAGTTACTTACTATAAGGTTGGGAAACACACTCAGGTCAACAGACAACTTCCTCATCAAGTGCTGGTCCTCATCACCAGAAGGACAGATGTCAGCCGGCCACAGGGAGGGCAGGGAGAGTCCAGGCTATCCAAATGTCAACAGAGAGAAACCAGGTCTGCCTTCCATCAAGCGACCTGTTGCCAGCAGATGGGATAAGAGACCAGAACCTGCTCAGAGAGCTGGGGGCTTCAGCAAGTTGGATTTGCTTGACACTGGGCCAGACGGGACCGCTTCACTGATAGAAGCCAGTCCAGCAACAACAGCCGGTGGACAGTGGGATACCCCGAAATCATGGATCAGACTTGAATAGCTGAGGCTTTGCTACTAAAAACATCAGCCCAAACTACTTTCTCTGACAACAGTTCTGACTGACCAAAGGAAAGAATATTATTTTTATATGTGGGGCTGAGGATCGAACCCAGTGCCTCAAGCATGCTAGGCAAGCTCTCTGCCACTGAGCCCCAGCCTCAGCCCCAGCCCCAGCCCCAGTCCCAGCCTCAACTCCAGCCTCAGCACCAGCCTCAGCCCCAGCCTCAACTGCAGCCTCAGCCCCAGCCTCAACTCCAGCCTCAGCCCCAGCCTCAACTCCAGCCTCAGCACCAGCCTCAGCCTCAGCCTCAGCCCCAGCCCCAGCCTCAACTCCAGCCCCAGGCTCAGCCTCAGCCCCAGCCTCAACCCCAGCCTCAGCCCCAGCCTCAACCCCAGCCTCAGCACCAGCCTCAGCCCCAGCCCCAGCCCCAGCCCCAGGCTCAACCCCAGCCTCAGCCCCAGCCCCAGCCCCAGCCTCAACTCCAGCCTCAGCATCAGCCTCAGCCCCAGTTCCAGCCCCAGCCCCAGGCTCAACCCCAGCTTCAACCACAGCCCCAGGCTCAACCCCAGCCCCAGGCCCAGCCTCAACTCCAGCCTCAGCCTCAGCCCCAGCCTCAACCCCAGCCTCAGCCCCAGCCCCAGCCGCAGCCCCAGGCTCAACCCCAGCCTCAGCCCCAGCCTCAACTCCAGCCTCAGCACCAGCCTCAGCCTCAGCCTCAGCCCCAGCCCTAGCCCCAGCCTCAACTCCAGCCTCAGCACCAGCCTCAGCCTGAGCCTCAGCCCCAGCCCCAGCCTCAACTCCAGCCCCAGCCCCAGCACCAGCCTCAGCCTCAGCCCCAGCCCCAGCCTCAACTCCAGCCTCAGCCCTAGCCTCAACTCCAGCCTCAGCCTCAGCCCCAGCCTCAGTCCCAGCCCGCCTCATTCTCCTTTTAACCTTTGAAGATTCCCTAGCTTGCTATTCATAAGATATAAATATTTAACCTAACATTAACATGTTTATACTAGATTATATTAACATTCTCTGATTTAATGAAATGTAAGATACTGAATGGCCTGAAAAAAAAGTATTAATTTGTAATGTGGAAATAACTGCATCCATATGAATTTTATCAGGCTCGTTTTATTTTATTCTTTCAATTTTTTAAGAGAGAATTTTTTAATATTTATTTTTCAGTTTTCAGTGGACACAATGTCTTTATTTTATTTTTATGTAGTGCTGAGGATCGAACCCAGCGGCCGGCACATGCCAGGCAAGCGCGTTACCACTTGAGCCACATCCAAGGAGAATGTAAAACTACTGTGCCCACGCCTGGGTGGCTTATGACAAAATTATCCTTGGCACCGAGACAGGCAAGCTTTCTCTCTCCAAAGTGGGAGATCAACACTGGGAGTGGAATATAGTAATCCAGGAGCTCAGCCAAGACTCATCAAGCCTGCGTGTCACCAGGGTTGAGAGAGGTGACAGTGCCCCCTTGTGGTGATACCCACACATTCAGTGCCCTGAGACAGTCACACAGTAGGAGCACTATTTACATACCACTTCTAACACATCCACCTTTAAAAAATGTTAATTATTCTTCTTCACTTTTAGTGTACATTCATATTAAAGCACAAATTTGATAGGTATACCCATGCCTTAGACACAATGATTTTTGCTTTTATACTTTTTATTTTATGCATATTTGAGTGTGACCGTCTTCAAACTTTTTTTACAAAACTGAATTGCCTAATGGCTGGCTGCCTGATCTACTGATTAAGTAAACGTGTTCTGGTTCTTGGAGAGTACGAGGGTGCGAGACATCTTGCTAGGTGCTGAGGACACGTAACCTCAAGGAACTTAAAATTTAATGAGGCATCAAATCAACAAAGGCATATTATGATAGAAGAACGTGGGTAAAAAGGGATTTACCAAAATCCTTATAACCAGAAATAATCACATTTAATACATACGACAATGTATTGCTGAGTGCATCAGCCAGGGCAGTCAGCCGTTCACATACCCCCATTTAATTTTTATCCTATATAGTAGGATAAAAATTATTATTACCATCCCCACTGGACCGACCAGGAAACTGAGGCTCACAGAAGTCATGTGACTTGTCCAAGACCACAGTGCTCTTACAGGGCAGGGTTAGAAATTCAAACCCAGATCTGTCTGCCTGCAGAGCCCACACCACCAACCAACCACAGGGCAAACTTGGGGTTCATCTCAGGAACTTCAATTCTCCTAAGTCTTACCACATTCCCAGGCCACAGACACCTCCCTTTCATTTTTGACACTCACCTCTCAGATCACTGTCTCCTTTAGGTGTAATGGAGAGACCAGAATCGCGGACCCGCTCTGTCTCCATATCCTCTGAAATTGAGTTTATATTTCCTTTGAGTTTTATAGTATTATTTCCTTAATTTAGGTCTTTGGCCCATTTGGAGTTCGTGTATATGGAATGGAACTGGGCTCCAAGTTAATTATTTGCATGTAGAGATCTGATATTCCAGCACCACGTGTTCGGAAACTATACATTCAAATTAGTTTACGAATAGGTTTATTGGTTCTATTCCATCATCCCACATTTCTGTCCTTCTGCCAGTACCATCCTCTCTTGATTACTGTGGATTTATGGCAAGTTTGGAATACAGAAGAAGCATGAGTCCTGCAAGTTTGCTTTTTTTTTTTTCGATTCAAGATTGCTTGGGGGCCCTTGTGATTTATTCCTTGTGAATTTCAGAATCAGACTGTCAATTTCCATAAAGAAATAGGTGGAGATCCTGATAGTGACTGCGCTGGAATTTTAAATCAATATGTAAATGATTGGCGTCTTGACTTCCAAATCCAGGAATATTCGATTTCTCATCTTTTCTCAGATCTTTAATTTTTAAAATATGTCAGTGTAATTTTCATCATGTAATTTTTTCACTTGTTTGGGGAAATTTACTCCTGAACATCTTATTATATTTTCAGATGGACCTCTATGTTGAACCTCTCATGGGCTCAAGAGATTCTCCCAAAATAACCTCCCAAATACCTGAGACACAACATGTGCTGCAATGAGCAGGTAATCTTTTTGTTGTTTTGAAATTATTGGAAAAAACAATTCTATTTCTGAAAACACTTGGACATTCTCGCTAGAAATACAGACTAATAGAGACATCATGAAAAACAATATGAGGGCTTGGGTTGTGGCTCAATGGTAGAGTGCTTGCCTTAGCATGTGTGAGGCCCTGGGTTCAAATCTCAGCACCACATAGAGATAAATTAATAAGTAAAATAAAATAAAATTTATTGGGCTGGGGCTGGGGTTCAGTGGTAGAGCACTCGCCTAGCATGCATGAGGCACTGGGTTCGATCCTCAGCACCACATAAAACTAAAATAAAGATATTGTGTCCACCTAAAACTAATATATATATATATATATATATATATATATATATATATACACACACATATATATATATATATATATATATATATTGAAAAAAATAAATAAAGGTATATCAACAATTTAAAATTCTTTTTTTTTTAAATATGGGGTTTTTCAAGAAATTAAAACTAGAAATACCATATGACTCAGATATTTTTCTGAGCTTATGCCTGGATTAGCCAGGGTCCTTAAGAAAAACAGAATTGATAGAATGCATACAATGAATACATATTGCATATATAACATATATATGTAAATTATAGATATGTATTATTTATATAGTTATTATATAAATATATACATATTTGTATACATACAAATATATAAACATTCATGCATTCAATTCCATCTATCTTCCTTAACATTCCAGGATTTTATTTTTGTTCATGTCTGGGTGATACGCCACGATGAATATATAATACACTTTCTGACAAATATATTAATTATTTGCTCGGCTCTACCACTGATTTTTTTTCCCCTGTGTATGTATTGCTAAACTCACTGTTACACAACTTAAATTCCTACACCCAAAGAAACAACAAAAAAATATAGGAAACTGTTCTTCAGCCCAATTTTATCAAACTGAAAAGAAGCAATCCAAAACTTAAAAAAAAAAGAGAGAGAGAGAGATTACGTGTCTTTTAGTTTATTAGTCAACAAGATAACAACATGTTGATTCTCTTTGTACCTGTCACACACTCAACTGATCTGGAGTGTCCAGTAGGTCATGTGACATTACCCAGGCTGTCATGGCGTTCTGCCAGGGGACCCCCAGAGGGCCACTGACATGCACATTCTCTGCAAGCAAGCTGCATCTTGAGGAGTTGGTGTGGACTTGGGTGGTCGAATGCAAGTGAGGTGGAAGGGGTGAGGTGTTTGTGGGTGGGCAGATGGGGTGGGAGACTTGCTGACCAAGTCCTGCCCATGATCACCTTTGAAAAGTACACCCACTGCACACTTTACATTCTCGTGTGTCTTCTGTGACAAAGGTAAAGCTCTCAAAAAGAAGTATGGGATTTAGGGATGTTATTAGATCTTCTAAAAAGAAGCCATGTGTTCTAGATTTCAATATATATTATTTATAGGTAGTTATTATATAAATATATACATATTTGTACACATACAAATATATAAACATTCATGCGTTCAGGTTTCCACAACTTTCTAAAAATTATTCCTAAGTATTCTGCTTTTGATATGATTGTCACTAAGATTGTTTTTAATTTCATTTTGAGTCTTTATTTTCTCATGGACAGAAACCACTGACGGATCTCGAATCTTGTTACTTTTCTGAGCTCACTTGCAGCTTCTAATAGCTTATGAATGAATTCCTACCTTGAAAATAACCACTTCAGAGATACTTCTATCTCATGCCTCATTTGGGGAAAAAAACACATAGAGGAGACAGTAAGAGAGAGAGAAGCAATTTCCAATGCCCCTTTACCTTGACCAAGGCAAAAATATTGGTGAGATCCTCAGCCAACCGTAGTCCCTACGAGTCACAAACCCAGACAACAAGCTGTCACAAACACACGTCCCCAAAGAATGACAGACACACGAGGCAGCAAACCTATCTGCTCTCAATCTAATAGGAGGTAGAACTGAGGAAGTAACCCAATCTCCAAATTGAGGAAGTAACCCAATCTCCAAAAATAAATCAACTCCCAAAACTACAAGAAGCACCATCAGGAAATTGATGTGAGCATGAAAACCCCCCCCTGATGTAGATCAGGGTGGTTCAATGCAAATATGTGTTTAGTTCAGAATGTTTGTTAAGGTGTGAATGATGGCAGGTGGTCTAAGGCCAAGGGGGGAAGGTTCTTTAGGGCCTAACACCCAGTTCACATTCCAAAGAGGCTTGGGACTTTAGACTGAAGACACCCTGTGACCAGGGCACTGCAGCTTCTCACAAGGTAGTGGTGTTGGGGCTGGGTGGTGGCTCAGCGGCAGAGCACCTGCCTACCACGTGTGAGGTACTGGGTTTGATTCTCAGCACTGCATGTAAATAAATTTAATTGCAGGAAAAAATTCACTTTGCCACTGGGGGGGAAAAATCATACATAGAATTGCTTGAGCCTGTCCTTGCTCACCGAATTTGCCAGAATTTCAGAAAAGGCAGGCCCCCAAGGACAATGAAAGGCATCCTATGCAAGACAGGGGATGGGACCCAAAACAGTGGGGTAAAGACAGAGCTGCACAGGACACTGCCTCAAATACTGAGAAAATTCAGAGATCAGCAAACCTAAGATGCTCAGTGGACAGAGTCGGACACAGAAGCAGAGCAGGGGACAAAGCCCTGTTCAGGTAGCAGGAATGAGCTCTGCCTTTAACCAGGTTCTGGGAAACTCTCCCAGGTGCAGGTCGACCAGATCACCCCTGTTACTGTGACCTCCATCCTGTGAGCGGACCCTGCTGACCCCATCACCGGGTGTATGGGCTCTGGCATTTACCTGCAATCTCTGGGGTTCAGAAACACTCCAGGTTTGGATTCTGTGACTTCCTCTTTCCAAGATTGCACCATGTAAATCTCCAGGGCTTTGCCTCTGTGAATCCTACTTTGTCCTCTGCCCAGTGATGCACACCTATCATCCCAGCCGCTCGGGAGGCTGAGGCAGGAGGATCGTGAGACCAAGCCAGCCTCAGCCATGGTGAGGCCCTAAGCAACTCAGTGAGGCCCTGTCTCTCAATAAAGTACAAAATACGGCTGGGGATGGGGCTCAGGGGTCAAGAGCCCCTGAGTTCAATCCCTGGTACCAAAAAATGGAAAAACTAAAAAATCCTACTACTGTCATTTTGAGTCACTGTGTGTCCCATGTTCGAAGGTCAGATCTGGAGTGGGAGATGTTTTTAGTTCACAATCAAGTGCTTATAGTGCAGAATACTCAAAGTACTGTCCATATATTTGGGGGAGGGTGGGGAACACGTCCCAACAGAGTACAACACGGATGAGAAGTTTCAAAAAAGATTTCACAGAGGAAGACACATTCAAATAACAAATAAATATGTAAATGAATACACATGTGAGTATTGAGCTATACTGTTTAAGGAAGGTAAAATCCAAGCCAGCAGAGACTGCTGTATACTCACCAGGAAGGGAAAAAAAATCTGTGTCTCAGACAGACAGACAGACAGACACACACACACACAAGAAGACTAATGGCCACCAAGATGTGAGTGGTGGGGATAGCTAGGCCTGGGGTGGCTAGCTCAAAGGCAGAGCCACTCCGGGGCATGGCATGGTGCTACCTATCCAGGCTCATTTCATGGACCATGAATTCCTCCCGAGACAGAGTGGGAGAGATGCTATTGGGTCTCTACCTGCACCACCACTGCCGCCTGACAACTGGGAAAGACCCCCCCCCCAATGCAGCGCAGGGCCCTTCTGTCCACACCAGACCCGACCTGGCCCCAGGACCACCTCAGACAAGGCCAGGAGGCCCCGGTCCATCAGTGCCAAGGACCTGGGTGAGAAGTGAAGGGTCAGGCGAGCTGGGCAGGAGGGGACAAGGAGCGTGGGGAGGGGCTGAGGAGGAAGACATGTGAGGGCCAGGGGGTGAGCAGAGGGACACAGAGGAAGAGAAGGTCACCCAGCAGGCAGGAGACAGAATCTGGGTACCAGCAGGAGCACCCTTCCCACGAGCTTAGGGTGCTCCTAAGTTCCTCAGAACAAAACTCGTTTGTAAACGGAATTTTTAATAGAATTTGTTCTTCAAGCATCCAAAATCTGGGTCATATATGGGTGTTTGTTTGTTTGTGTGTGTGTGTGTGTGTGAGAGAGAGAGATGAATGATTATTGATAAAGTTGTGACCTTCCAATTTCACCTTGGTCCTTTGGATCACCATGTCTCAATCGTTTACACCGAACAAACCTTATTTCTTAGATATGGGGTCTATCTGTTCTCACTCGAGGGGATCACGAAAGTCTAATCCGGTTATGCCAGAGAATATAGGAGAAGAGGATGCACAAGAGGAACCAGCGTCCTACAGGGGTATGAGAAACAAACCATAGGTGTCCTAGTGTCCCTGTCAAAGTATCTCAGCTAACTACTTCACATGTCTTGCTTTGTTGAGAAATGACAGGTTTCTAGTAAGATATGTACTTTGAATGTTTTTTTTTTTTTTGGCGGGGGAGGGCTGGGTTTGTTTGTTTGTTTGTTTCTTTCTTTTTATGTGGTGCTGCAATCAAACCCAGGGCCTCACATGTACAAGGCAAGCGCTCAGTCACTGAGCCACAAACCCAGCCCTTTGGCTGGGATTTTTTTCTGTTTTTACTTGGGCTTTGCCATTGAATCTCTCAGGGTCCCTCTTCGTGGCTGCCATGGGAGATTGCTGAGCTCCCCATCAGTCTGCACCTTGGCATTGGTATAGGTACCCTTTTCTGTCCTATTTATGCCTGTTTGACACATAATCTCAGTTTTGTGAAAGAAACTGCATGTTTCAGGAAACCTATTCACGAAGCTCCTCTATTAGCTTTGAGTCACATAATTGTTGTTTGGCCAGAACCAGCCAGCGTGGAAACTCAGCAGATAGCGTACTGTTGAGCAGAGTGAAACCATGCACCTCAGCTCTATGTGGAAGAAGGTCTGAGTTGTGTGGTCCTCTTCACCTGGATTAACAGTGTGTCCCTTTGTGTTTCAGCATCTTGGGACACCTCTGAATGCACGAAGGTAATTAAAGCTCTACATTGATGCTGAATGGTTCCCTTTGCAGTGAGGAGGTGCACACTCTTTATGTCCTCTCTTCTTTCCAAGCACGCTGAGCCCCCCATCACAGTAAAGGAGCCCGACCCATGTCCAGGACCAGGGAAGGCAGAAGCAGAGACAGTCAGATCAGGTAAGTTGCACTACAACGTTCCAGGAAACTCTGTGTGAAAACAACTGAAATGCTAGCGGCCTTCCCACGTGTAAGGTCGTTGTCCCAAGGAGGTGGGAGGATGTGCCCCAATGTCTGGCAGTCATCTCAGCACATGATCTCTCCTCCGTCTTCCTGGGAACATCCCTCCATTCTGAACTGCTTCCCCTCCATTTCATACTGGGGCTTTCTCATGGATCTCTGATCCTGTTTCCATTCTCCCTGTTTCCAGCCTTTGGGGAGATCTAGCTACTGTGCAAATGTCACCTGAGCCTCTGCTCAGAATGTGAAAGGCCTGCCTTCTCAAACTTCCTAGAAATCTTTCCTAACAGGAGCTGTGCCTCACTGAGTCCTTATGCCTGTCCCTCCTTCTCTGTGCTCTGCATCAGTCCTCACCATCCCTCTATCCTGAGACAATGCAGACCCATTTTACACCTTCCTCTGTGTGGGCCTGCAGCTTTCATGCTCTCACCATCTCCTGCTTCCTGGCTACTCTCCTCTGTCTGCACCTCCTTCCAGAAAAACCACCATCTCTGGTACCTTTTCTCTGCCTGCTCGGGTCCTGGTGCCACTCACTGCCAGACACACAGGTTCCCCATCGCCCTTCCAACCCGAGTCTCATGGGTATAGACTCATCTGCATCAGTTTCTCTCATATTTTAGGATGCACAGCTGAAGTCCCTTGATAGGCACTGCCATGATCCTGTTGTTGTGTTTCTTTGTGTGTGTGTGTGTGTCAGTGTGTGTGCGTGCTGTTTTCATGAACTGATCCACTGTGGTGGTCTTCTCCAAGGACGGCTACAGCCTCAGCACTCCCCTCACCCATGGAGAGAAGAGCAGGCTTTTCAGCACCAGTGCAGAGAGCAGCCTTGAGGTCAGACCAGCTCAGGCAGCATTTTTGATCCTGGGTTTCTTCTTAGAAAGACACACCAAGGCCCAACTTAGAATGCAGCTTCCTCTCCTCTCCCTCCTTTGGTCAGAGGCAGATCTGCTCTGGTGTTGGCCTGCAGGTTATGGGCTTTGTTTGTTTGTGGTACACAGCTTTCTGAATCCATAAGCCCTTCTGAGTGTCCAGTGTGAAATTTGAATAAAACCACTCTTCCACTCACCTTGCTGAGAAGCTCTTGACCCACTTCTTGGGGCTCCACGCCATGGCACAGCTTAGAATGCAGCTTGCTCTAGACCATGGTTTTCCCACACTCAGCCCTTCCTTCATGTGGAAGTTCAGGTTTGTTTCTGAACAAATCACATTGACCTTGAGCAGATGAATTTTGGAGATGTGCTGTGAATTGAACCTGGTGTCCTGTTGTGTGTTGATGATTTGGATCAGGAAAAGTACTCCATGAAGAAGTCATTGTTGGTTGGGTGCAGATGGACAGGCACATCTTATCCACAGCTGCTTGTAAGTCAGAGGCTGAAGAATGGCTGTGTTCAGTCCAGTCAGCAGAGGACCCCGGTTGCCAACTAAAATGGCCAAGGGATAGAACTAAGTGTAGAGTAGTTGACAAGATTTCACAAGTGCCTGGTCCAACCCAAGGTGCAAACACAAGGAAAGGAAAACCGTGGAACATGGAAACCAGGAGTTCCTCACCTGACATTCAACTTACTTGGAAATCATATTTGGGAACATTTAGTTGTATTGGTGTTACAGTTACCGCTTTCTACTTAGATCAACATTCACTTATCTAACTCAGTCCTAAGGACTGTGAGTAAATGTATTCACTTGTCAGCAGAGACCCATTCTGATGTGACCTCAGAGAAAGAGCATGAGAGTTCTGATGACACTCAACATAGCCAGCCACAGGTATGTCAGCATGCAAATCGTTTATTCCTGGTTTCCTCTTGTTTTCCTTGTTGAAGAATAAAGGAGGCCAGGTGAAAATACTTTTGAAGTAGTCTTTAGGGGTTTAGGCATCATAATTTATGGCTTAACATGTAACAACAATTTGAAAATAGCATTAGAAATCATGTCTACTTAGAGCTAAACTTTATTTAGTGATGGAGGCAAATGTTTCTAAATGCCGCTTGTTCTTCCACGTGAGAAAGGTGTTTGAAAGGGAAAACATTGAGGTGAAACACACTGAGGAATAAGTACCCAGACCATGAATGGTGTAAATGTGATGGCCGCTGAATGCATACATGCAGAAGGGTGATCATCAGCAAAGGCTCAACATTCTGTAGCAAATCACTTGTCATTCGCTCCAAGTGGAATGATTTTTATTCTGTGATAGCCTTTCCATTTCGATTCTCATGCATGCAGAAAATCGGCCAATATGTTGACTATTTTGATCAAAACATCTTTACTGTGTGTTAAATGTATTTGGATGCAGCATGGGGGAATGATGGAATTTGGAGATACTGTCTTACCATGTTTTCTCACATTGCCAGCATTTCCAAGGTGAATTTTAGGTAGCATACATCTAGATGTATGTCACTTGGCCTGCACATGTGGGTCCTTAGCAGGGATCTGATCCTAGTGTCAGATCCCCAAATGAACATCTAAGTCACATATTTCCAAATGAAAACTTTGTCAGTGCAGCATTTACAATATGTAATCTCACATAATAACAAGCGTATTCCTTAAAACTCTTTTCATGTAAGACTTGAAAACCTTCTTACATTTGATGGGGAATGTGAAGGAGAACGACTAACAATGACTTTGTTCCTCCTTTTCTTTGGGATATGTATACCTCTGTTAGTGTGATGTCAGGGGATGCCTTTCCTGTGACCTCTGTCCTGCTTTTACCCAATTCATAGCCATTAAAGAGAAGAGTTCAGGTTTATCTGGATCGCAAATGCTATGTTGCCCTGTGGAAAGGATGACTGTTCAGTCTGGATGCATCTGCATTTTAATTAGACCAAAAATTGGGTAATGCCTAAAAGAGTGGTCACGAAATCTTCATGCAACTCACTGGGGTCATTCATTTTGCAGATATTTTCTGAGGCTCATCCGCAGATGCAGCTTTCTCACTCATCTGGTGAGAAACAACATAGAGCAAAGGAGGAAACAGATGGACATGACCGTGGTAAGAAGGACATAGTCCACACAGTTCTGGGGATGGAATATCGATTTCTAACATGAGCGCTGGTTACTCTAGTCTTGGAGAAATGAACCCAGTAAACAAGTAGAATTGAGAAAGCCAGAAAGATAATCAGTTCATTCTCTCAAGGCCCCAAATCCTGCCCCAGTTATAGTGGGGTGTCCCTCTTAGTTTCTCTAAAGACACGCACAGATCACAGGGGAGTTGGAAGTCATGCAGTGGAGAGGGCAAGGGTGATAAACACTGAGAAGGGCAGAGAGAGAGAGAGAGAGAGAGAGAGAGAGAGAGAGAGAGAGAGAAACACAGTGAGTAAATGAAGGAAAAGAAGCCGTGGAGGCAGAGAAATTTCAGTCATGTGCCAGATGGAAAAGACCAGTGTATTTAAAGTGTGGAAAGAACATGGGAGTTTGCAGTTATGCACGTGCCTCAAGGTGTGAATACGTTTTCTCACCACTCACTCCTGTCTTAGTTGTCATTAAAAAGGAACTCACATGTGGAGAACTGATCATGAAGAAGGATAGGTCTTTTTTTAGTTTGGTTTGGTTTTGAAACTGAAATGTTCTTGAAACCATGTGTGATGTTGTATGTTTACATAAAAGAATATCATAGGGGCTGGAGATGTGGCTCAAGTGGTAGTGCGCTCGCCTGGCATGCGTGCGGCCCGGGTTCGATCCTCAGCACCACATACCAACAAAGATGTTGTGTCCGCCGAGAACTAAAAAATAAATATTAAAAATTCTCTCTCTCTCTTTCTCTCTCTCTCTCTCTGTCTCTCTCTAAAAAAAAAGAATATCATAGTTTCTTGCTGCTTACCTGGGACAACGCACAGAGGGCAGAGATAGCGGGATGGGGAATGGAATGGTGTGCAGATGCCCAAATCCATGGGTTTCTAACCCCTACTTTGGAGAATCTGGACAGGAGAAGGGGGAAGAAACATTGAGAAAGGCAGAGAGAGAGACAGTGAGTAAGTGAAGGAGAAAGGACTCTTCTCACCCCCAGGTTGGGGACCACCATCTGGAGGAAACCTGACTGTTCTTGGAAGGCACATGAGACAGGAAATGAGCAGCAGACTAAGTAGAGACCCAGACTCTCCAAGTCTAATAGATCCTCTGTTGGGGACCCTGTAGGAAATGCACATTCTGACTGAGCTGGTCTGTGCATCTGCGCTCCTTAGGGTGGAGCTGATGCCAGTCACCAGGATCTGTAGGCCATGCTGTAGAGGGGTCAGGAAGGATTTCCCTTTAGCACAGCTAGCTGCAGAGCCACTGGAGCATGAGTGTGATCAAGGGATTGCATACGTCTTCTTTTCTTTCTGATCTTGTCTTTGCAAGGGGGAGGGACTCACGTACAGGATTTATATTTCTTAGGTATCCTCACTAAATTGGGGAATAAGGAGGAATGGGGACAATCCATAGACAGAATATCAGATGGAGAAAATCAAGACCACAGGTTGAGATGTTCTTTTAAAAAGTCCCAGGACAGAGAAATGGGGAATGAATGAAGTTATCTGTGTAATCTTGGAGGGAATGATGGGGAAACTGAGAGCAGGCAATTGAGGTGCTATCAGTATATGTAGCTTCCAAAATATGTTAGACTCTGTTACCCGTCCATCATCTGAACCAGGAGGGGCTGGTAGAGTTGGGACAAATTGCAGACCATGACCATCTCCTCTCAGTTCCTACCAGACACGCTGCTGGCTGTGGGTCCAATGGAGTTATTCTAAGAAGCAAAATGACATTTCAGAATCTTTTGTTGTTTTTAAAGACACACACACTCACCTCTCTCCCCCTGACTCTTTCTCTCTCTTTCTCCTTTCTCTCTTCCTGGTTCCTAAAAATAAAAGCATGGGCCTGGGGATTCTTGAATTTCACTGTTAGTCATCCTTCGAAAAGTAATTCTAATTTTTTATAAAGCCAGGCCTTTCACAAATACACTTAAGAAATGAGCAACTTACAGAGAACAAAACTCACTTGTATGTAGAAATTTTTATACACTTATTCTTCAAACACAAACTCTGAGTCATATATGGTGTGTGAGAGAGTGTGTTTGTCTGTAGGTGTGTTAGCGTGTGTATTGAATGATTGCTGATATATGATATAGCTGTGACCTTCCATTTCACATTGGCCCTTTGGATCACCATGTCTCAGTTGTTTACACTGGTCAAACTTTATTTCTTAGATGTGGGATCTATCTGTTCTCACTCGAGAGGATCACGAAAGTCTAGTCCAGTTACACCAGAGAATACAGGAGAAGAAGATGCACAAGAGGAACCAATGTCCCACAGGGGTAAGAGAAACAAACTATAGGTGTCCTAGCGATTCCTGTCAAAATATGTATCTCAGCTCACTACTTCACATGTCTTGCTTTGTGGAGAAATGAACCTGACCTTCCCCTGGAGTCTGGATACAGCTTTGGCCTTCCTGAACCAAAATGGAAGGATAGGGCTGGGGATGTAGTTCAAGAGGTAGCGCGCTCGCCTGGCATGCGTGCGGCCCAGGTTCGATCCTCAGCACCACATACAAAAAAAGATGTTGTGTCCGCCGAAAACTAAAAAATAAATATTAAAAATTCTCTTTCTCTCTCTCTCTCTCTCTCTCTCTCTCTCTCTCTCTCTCTCTCTCTCTTTAAAAAAATGGAAGGAAAAATGGAGGAAATGTTATAATCCTAGGGATCAAACCCTTCCCACAGGTTTCTAGTGAGATAAGTAATTTGGCTGGTTTTTTTTTCTGTTTTTACTTGGGCCTTGCCATTGAATCTCTCAGGGCCCCTCTTGGCGGCTGCCATGGGAGATCACTGAGCTCCCCATCAATCTGCACCTTGGCATTGGCATAGGTCCCCTTTCTGTTTTATTTATGATCATCGGACACATGACCTTAGTTTTGTGAAACAAAGTGCATGTTCCAGGAAACCTATTCACAAAGCTCCTTTAGTAGCTTTCAGTCATGTGACTGTTGTTGGCCAGAACCAGCCAGCGTGGAAACCCAGCAGGTAGCATGCTGTTGAGCAGAGCAAAGCCATGCACCTCAGCTCTATGTGGAAACTCCAGGAAGGTCTGAGTTGTGTTGTGCTCTTCACATGTGTTGACAGTGTGTCCCTTTGTGTTTCAGCATCTTGGGATGCCTCTGCTAGCACGAAGGTAATTAAAGCTCTACATTGATGCTGAATGGTTCCCTTTGCAGTGGGGAGGTGCACACTCTTAATGTCCTCTCTTCTTTCCAAGCACGCTGAGCGCCCCATCACAGTAAAGGAGCCCGACCCATGTCCAGGACCAGGGAAGGCAGAAGCAGAGACAGTCAGATCAGGTAAGTTGCACTACAACGTTCCAGGAAACTCTGTGTGAAAACAACTGAAATGCTAGCGGCCTTCCCACGTGTAAGGTCGTTGTCCCAAGGAGGTGGGAGGATGTGCCCCAATGTCTGGCAGTCATCTCAGCACATGATCTCTCCTCCGTCTTCCTGGGAACATCCCTCCATTCTGAACTGCTTCCCCTCCATTTCATACTGGGGCTTTCTCATGGATCTCTGATCCTGTTTCCATTCTCCCTGTTTCCAGCCTTTGGGGGAGATCTAGCTACTGTGCAAATGTCACCTGAGCCTCTGCTCAGAATGTGAAAGGCCTGCCTTCTCAAACTTCCTAGAAATCTTTCCTAACAGGAGCTGTGCCTCACTGAGTCCTTATGCCTGTCCCTCCTTCCCTGTGCTCTGCATCAGTCCTCACCATCCCTCTATCCTGAGACAATGCAGACCCATTTCTACACCTTCCTCTGTGTGGGCCTGCAACGTTTCATCTCTCACCGTCTCCTGCTTCCTGGCTACTTGCCTCTGGCTTCTCTCCTCTCTCTGCACCTCTTCCCAGAAAAACCACTGCCTCTGGGACCTTTTCTCTGCCTGCTCGGGTCCTGGTGCCACTCACTGCCAGACACACAGGTTTCCCATCGCCCTTCCAACCCAAGTCTCATGGGTATAGTCCAATCTGCACCAGTTTCTCTCATGTTTCAGGAGGCACAGCTGAAGTCCCTTGATAGGCACTGCCACTGCCATGATCCTGTTGTTGTGTTTCTGTGTGTGTGTGTGTGTGTGTCAGTGTGTGCTGTTTTTATGAACTGATCCACTGTGGTGGTCTTCTCCAAGGACGGCTACAGCCTCAGCACTCCCCTTACCCATGGAGAGAAGAGCAGGCTTTTCAGCACCAGTGCAGAGAGCAGCCTTGTGGTCAGACCAGCTCAGGCAGCATTTTTGATCCTGGTTTTCTCCTTAGCAACACACACCAAGGCCCAACTTAGAATGCAGCTTCCTCTCCTCTCCCTCCCTTGGTCTGAGAAAGATCTGCTCTGGTGTTGGCCTTCAGGTTGTGGGCTGTCTTTGTTTGTGGTACACAGCTTTCTGAATCCATAAGCCCTTCTGAGTGTCCAGTGTGAAATTTGAATGAACCCCTCTTCCACTCACCTTGCTGAGAACCTCTTCATCCACTTCTTGGGCCTCCACGCAATGGCACAGCTTAGAATGCAGCCATCGTTTTCCCACATTCAGCCCTTCTTTCATGTGGAAGTTCAAGTTTGTTTCTGAACAAATCACATTGATCTTGAGCAGATGAATCTTGGAGATGTGCTGTGCATTGAACCTGGTGTCCTGTTGTGTGTTGATGATTTGGATCAGGAACAGTACTCCATGAAGAAGTCATTGTTGGTTGGGTGCAGATGGACAGGCACATCTTATCCACAGCTGCTTGTAAGTCAGAGGCTGAAGAATGGCTGTGTTCAGTCCAGTCAGCAGAGGACCCCGGTTGCCAACTAAAATGGCCAAGGGATAGAACTAAGTGTAGAGTAGTTGACAAGATTGCACAAGTGCCTGGTCCAACCCAAGGTGCAAACACAAGGAAAGGAAAACCGTGGAACATGGAAACCAGGAGTTCCTCACCTGACATTCAACTTACTTGGAAAGCGTATTTGGGAACATTTAGTTGTACTGGTGTTACAGTTACCGCTTTCTACTTAGATCGACATTCACTTATCTAACTCAGTCCTAAGGACTGTGAGTAAATGTATTCACTTGTCAGCAAGGACCCATTCTGATGTGACCTCAGAGGAAGAGCATGAGAGTTCTGGTGACACTCAACATAGCCAGCCACAGGTATGTCAACATGCAACTCCTTTATTCCGGGTTTCCTCTTGTTTTCCTTGTTGAAGAATAAAGGAGGCCAGGTGAAAATACTTTTGAAGTAGTCTTCTTCTAAAAATCCCCTTAAGTGGTTAGAATCTGAAAATAGCACTAGAAATCATGTCAACTTAGAGCTAAACTTTATTTTGTGATGGAGGTAAAAGGTGTCTAAATGCCACTGGTCCTTCCACGTGAGAAAGCGCCTTGAAAAGGAAAAACATTGAGATGAAACATGAGACTGAGGAATAAGGACCTGTACCATGAATGGTGTAAGTGTGATGGCCACTGGATACATTCCTACCGAAGGGTGATGGTTGCCAAACACTAAACAACCTGGTGAAAATCACTTGTCATTTGCTCCACGTTGAACGATTTTTATTCTGTGGTGACCTTTCCATTTAGTTTCTCATGCATGCAGAAAATCGGTCCATATGTTGAGTATTTGATCAAAATGTCTTTAGTGTGTGTTAAAGAAATATATTTGGATGCAGCAACAGGGGAATGATGGAATTTGGAGATGCCATCTCACCATGTTTTCTGACATTGCCAGCGTTCCCAGGGCAATATTAGGTAGCATGCATCTAGATGTATGTCACGTGGCCTGCACGTGTGGGTCCTTGGGCAGGGGTCTGATCCAAGTGTCAGATCCCCAACTGAACACCTAAGTCTCATATTTTAAAATGAAAACTTTGTCAGTCTAGCATTTATAATGTGAAATCCCATGTAATATCAAGAGTATTCCTCAAAAATCCTTTTAAATAAGAGTTGAAAAACCCTCTTACATGTGAAGGGGAATGGGAAGGAGAAAGAGTTACAATGAATTTTGTTCCTCCCCTTCTTTGGGGTGTGTACACCTCTGTTAGTGTGATGTCAGGGGATGCCTTTTCTGTGAACTCTGCCCTGCTTTTAACAAATCCAGAGCCATAGGAAGAATAGAGTTCAGGTTTATCTGGATCACAAATGCTAGGTTGCCCTGTGGAAAGGATGACTGTTCAGTCTGGACTTGTCTACATTTTAGACCAAAAATTGGGTGGTGTCTAAACGAATGGTCACAAAATCTTCATACAACTCATTGGGGTCATTCATTTTGCAGATATTCTCTGAGGCTCATCCGCAGATGCAGGTTTCTCTCTCATCTGGTGAGAAACAACATAGAGCAAAAGAGAAAGCAGACGGACATGATCGTGGTAAGAACAACACACTCTAAACAGTTCTGGGGGTGGAATATCGATTTCTAACATGAGCGCTGCTTACTCTAATACTTGGAGAAATGAACCTAGTAAACAGGTAGACTTGAGAAAGCCAGAAAGATAATGAGTTGTCTCTCTTAAGATCCAGAGTCCAGCCACAGGTTACACTGAGGGTGTCCCTCTTAGTTTCTCTACAAGACACACACAGTCACAGGGGAGTTGGAAATCATGCAGTGCAGAAGGGAAAGGGTGATAAACACTGAGAAGGGCAGAGAGAGAGAGAACACAGCGAGTAAATGAAAAGAAGCCGTGGAGGCAGAGAGATTTCAGACACGTGCCAGATGGAAAAGACCAGGGTAATCAGTGTTTTGAGGCAATATGGGAGTTTCCATTATGAACATTACCTGTGTATGAATGCATTTTGTGTTTTTTGGTCTCGATTGTTTTATCTTATATCATCTCTCTGAATTTATCATTTATAATGGTTTTCATGTGTCTGTCTTCTCCATTAGACTTTAAGCTGAAGAAGGGTCTGGTCTCTTCTGCTTCTTCTGCAGAAACAGCAAAACATGTCACATGTTGTCGGGACACATTGGTATGAATAATGTATGTGAAATATACAGCATTCATATATGAAAATCACTCACATATTGTGCTTCTACTTTCTTTTCTTTGTTACAGATTCTGTTATTTTGTTGAAAACCCAGAAAGATGTTCTGCGATTTCAAAGAAAAATAAAACCTAAAAACCATCACTGCTTACAGTGTTCACTACATTTAAAAAGAAATGCACAACTAGAAAATGAGAATTTTGAGGTGAAAAAGGGGCTATCAGAGTTTCAGCAGGAAAATGCAGAACTGAAACAACAACTCCATGATTTGAGGTATCATATCCTAGATTCAAAGTAGGGGTGGAACCCTTTCCTTTATTCCAGTTGAAATAAGAAGGAAAAATCTTTGTCTGTTGGCATTTTGCAAGGGAGAAAATTTGAATAAAATTCAAATTTCTTACAAACTAGATAACATATTGTTAAATGTGATTACTTCTAAAAATTAAATGCATATTCTTCCCTGTCACAATTTTAATGGCTATATGGAAACCCTTCTGCTAGAACTCTATTTATTTAACTAACAGAATTTGGTGTTATTTGTTTATATTTTTAACTATTTTATTACAATTAATGTTTCAAGAAATAGTATTTAGAAAAAATCATTTTACACTCAAGGTGCCATGGTACATGCCTATAATCCCAGCAGCCTGGGAGGCAGAGGAAGGAGGATCAAAAGTTCAAAGCCAGACTCAGCAACTTAGCAAGGTCATAAGCAAATCAGTGTGACCCTGTCTGAAAATTAAAAAAAGAAAAAGATTAGGGATGTCGCTTCTGTGGGTTCAATTCCTGGTGCCAAAGGTGGGGGTGAGAACAAAAGAAAAGGAGAGAAAAAATTAGATTCTACATTTGTTTACTTTTATAAAAAATTTAATATAGAAAGTAGGGAAATTTTAAAAAGATATTTGATCAGGATTTCTAAATTGCTCAAGAAAGTTTGTATTCCACCAATGAGGTTTTCTACACTGCCCTAAAACATGTTTTTATACATTTGTAGTTTTTCTTCTTATGCCTGGGATCAAATCCAGGGTTTTGTGTGACTAGTGTGATGTGCTAGTGCTGAGCTAGACCCTCAGGTACAGTTTTTACATTAACATTCATTAAAAATAAATGTAGTTAAATTTACTCTCATTTATAAATCACATTTGTTCAGATTTCTATATTGAAAGAACTTTTTTTTATTCTTAAGTGTTCATGATAGTGGAGTACATGTTGACATAAAGTCATTCTTGTTATGGCTAATATTTCATTGTGTATATTTTCTTTATCCATTCATCTGTTGAAGGACATTAATCTTTATAATTGGATTAAATATTAGGTTCTCTCTTGTTCCAAAGGGGATTTTAACTTGTTTGTAAAATACATAATGACCAACAAGGTAAGTTGAAAATGTTGCTATAAAAGAAACAGAAATAAGTGTAAAAACAGGTATTAGATTTCTTATCCCAGTTTTGGGTTACAGTAATACAAAACATATATGTTTAAAGAAGAATTTCTAAATACACTGCTATACTGTAAGTCAATTGTAGATATACCTGACATATTTTATGACATATAAAGATGAAATCATATTATTACCATACTCATAAGTCTTTAAAACTTATTTGACTTGAAATTATCTTTTTAACTGGGGAGGATCTTTGATAGTGCAAAAAAAGATCATTTTGAACTGGTCAGCTTACCAAATTATTTCAAAATTCCTTTTCTGTAGTATCTAAAATGATTACTAGTAACAAAAACTTACCAAATAATAAAATAGTCTTCTATTATGCCTTTCAGTTATGTATGTTTTAGACAAGAATGAAGGAGAAATTAAAAATGTGAAGCTAGAAAAGAAAAGCTTCAGAGAACATAGAATTTTTATTAGGATTTTAAATTAGCATACAAAGAGCCAGAACATAAAAAGACTTTTTTTCATTTCTGGCAAAAATTAATTTAAAGATAACCATATTTAACTCCAGGTATGCCTTGAAGGAAGAGGCAAAGAGAAGAAATGATGAACTTTTACGTGAAAAAAATAAGGACAAGTTAAAAGAAAAAGAAGCAGAATATAACAAAGAAGATAAAGTGAGAAAGCAAGCTGAAATCTCTGTCGATACATTGGGTATGAAATTGAGGACTGTAAGAAATCATTTTGATCAGGTAAATGACCCTTCAGTAGAGTTTCAAATTCTTTATCTCCTCTGTATGATTTATAAAATCCCTTTAACTTAATGTATGTGGCCATGTTTCACTTAATGGTGGCAATGTGGTCTGAGGAATGTGCTGTTGGGCAGATTCACCCACATGTAGTCATCATGTGTGTGTACTTCCACACACTTCAGACATCGCCCACAATGCCAGGAAATACAGACTTCCAGGTCATCCATCGATAAGCAATCTGTGGTCTCCCAAAGCATTTGTATGTGGGGTAGGAACTGCTCTTTGGGTTTAAAACACAGTGTTATCTGACTCTAAAATTAAATGATGGCATCTATGGCAAAATCAGTTACTGCAAATCTTAGCATCTGTTTACTGAAAGAAGAAGTTGACTTTGATCACTGATATAAATGCCAATTTAGGGCTTTTTATGTTAAGATACAGAATAAATAGCTATAAAACTACTTAAATACATTTTTTAAAGTCTTTCACAGTTACATCTCTACCTATATTTAAGAAATGTTTTCACTCTGACATTTATCTGTCATTTGTGCAGTTGAAATGTAAGTCATTTATGCATAAATAAATAAAAGAGTAAACCTACTCTTGAGGTTTTATTTTTTTTTTGAAGGTACCACTCTTTAATTAAGTGTTTAGACTTTCCACTACATGCTGATATGTGGTCAAAACCTTGCTGAAGTGAACTTGCAGATTTTAGCAGAACAAAATGAAACCTACAGACAACTTTCATGATTACAGAATGCCAGAATTTACAATATGGAATTTCAGTAAAACATCTTTGCAAACAAAAAGAGATGGATATGTGCCAAAAGGATACGTTTCCTGAGTTATTTTTCTCTATTGTTTTCAAGTGTGTGTGTGTGTGTGTGTGTGTGTGTGTAACATTTTAAACAGTAATTATCATGGAAAAGTATACAGGGTTTTAAATCCATATATACATAACCATAATGTACATATTTTGGGGATGAGGGTGGCATTTTTTGTCCCACTGAATTCAGTAATGTTCTTAAGTCAACTCTATTTCTCTGCAGCAGTACCATGACGGTTTTGAGAGTAGCCTCATCAAGAGAAAGGCCTTTTAATATTTTCCACAGGAATAGATGATTTCTCTATGATATCAAAACCCTTACTTTTAATAGTAGATGTTTTACTTTTGGGTAGTGACCTCACTCCCTTGGTGTGTTAATGTGTGTTATTGCTCCCACTGTTAAGTAAGGAGGAAAAGTGTGGCCAGTGAGGACCCTGATTTTGTATATCATTTCCTCATTCTTGAGAAGAGAAACACTTTGCTCCAAGTAATTTCTTATTTCAGTGCAAAACACCTTTGGAAACAATGGCATACCATAATATGCTCTTAGAATAAGTTACTGGTAAGTATTTGTTCCTGATCAATAAAGTTAGTTTATTTCCCCTTTCTTATATTGACTTATGTATCAAACCTCACTGAGATGAAACAAATGCTGCTGAGTAGCAATCTCAGGATTTTCTGAGCAGAGCCTTGCACATTTTGCCTTATTTGTCATTTGTATTTTGAAACACAAGCCTTCTTTGGTGTTTATCCATTCACAGGAAAGAAATAACTGGCTTGGTGGATGGGCACTAGGAGCAGAGGCAAAATACTTGGAGAAAAATCTTGCAACTTGCCTATGTCTTTAGCCTCGCCCTCCTTTTCAGAATTGTGATACATTGTTCATTGGTATACATACATGTGGTTAGTGCTATTCCTGGATATGTCATTTATCAGTAGATGGCAATTCTCATACTTTGCTCCAAAATGTTAGAAATATAATAAGGGAGAAATACTTTCAGGAAAAGAACTTGGGGATCTCTTGTGTGTCTGAGTACATGTAGAGCTAAGGCTGGTACTAGGCTGGTCAAATGCTTGAGCTGTCAGACTGAAAACTTATTCTTCTTAAAGTTAAATGTTCTTTTATTTGCCAGTGAAGCCACCCCAACAGGTAGGTACATAATAAAATATTTGCAATTTTTAACTGTTTAAAGTGTAGAGAATAAAATTCTATAAGTTATATCAACATAAAAAACAGTGAATTATTATTTTTTGTTTTAGGTATGCATGACAGTAGAGGTGTTTTGACATATTATACATACATGGCATATAATTTATTCTAACTAGGATCCCATTCCTGTGGTTGAAAATGATGTGGAGTTTGGCTGGTCGTGTATTCATATGTGAACATTGAAAAGTGATGTCAGGTTCACTGTATCATCTTTCTCATCCCCTCCCAGCCTGTTCTTCTCTTTTATCTAATTCAATGAACTTCTGTTCTTCCCTCCTCCACCCCTATCTGTGTTAGCATCCACAGATTAAGGAAAATATTAAGCTTTGGATTTGGGGGACTGGCTTACTTCACTTAGCAGGATAGTCTCCAGTTTCATCCATTTACTGGCAAATGCCATAGTTTTATTATTCTTCATTGCTGACTCCATTGTGTATATATGACACATTTTCTTTATCCATGTGTTAAAGGGCACCTAGGTTGGTTCCATAGCTTACCTTTTGTGAATAGCTGCTGTAAGTATTGATGTGGCCGTGTCACTGTAGTATCCTTTGGGTTTACACCAAGGAGCAGAATAACTGGGTCAAATGATGGTTTCATCCAGATTTTCTGAGGAATCTCTATGCTGCTTTCCTGTGCAGTCCTATCAGCAATGTATGAGTGAAACTCTTTCCCACATCCTCACCAACATTTTTTGTTAACTTGCATTCTTTTTTTATTATTGATTTTTAAAAAATAAATGACAGTGGAATGCATTACAATTCTTATTACACATATACAGCACATTTTTTTTCATATCTCTGGTTGTATGTAAAGTATGTTGGCACCAATTTGTGTCTTCATACATGTACTTTGGATGATGATGATGATGTCCACATTCCACCATCCTTGCTAACACCCTGCCCCCGCCCTTTCCCTTCCACCCCTCTGCCCTATCTAGAACTCATGTATTCCTCCCATGCTCCCCCTCCCTACCCCACTGTGAGTCAGCCTCCTTAGATCAGAAAACATTCAGCATTTGTTTTTTGGGGATTGGCTAACTTCATTTAGCATTATCTTCTCCAGTACCATCCATTTACCTGCAAATGCCATGATTTTATTCTCTTTTATTGCTGAGTAAAATTCATTATGTATATATGCCACATTTTACTTGCACCATTGGCTTTCTGACTGGAGTGAAATTGCAATCTCAGTATAGTTTTAATTTGCACTTCTCTAATTGTTAGATATGTTGAACTTCTTTTCATTTATTTGTTTACTGTGTTCATGTCTTTTTCTTTGAAGTGCCTGCTCAGTTCTTTGGTCCATTTATTGATTGGATTATTTGTTCTGTTTTGTGGTTTTGGGTGTTAAGTTTTTTTGAGTTGTTTGTTTTGGAGATTAATGCTCTATCTGAGGTGTCACTGACAAACACCCCCCCAGTCCTCTGTAGGCTCTCTGTTCACATTCTAATAGGCCTAGGGTCTCTTGCCTAATGTCTAGGTCCTTGATCCACTTTGTGTTTTGTGTGGGGTGAGAAATAGAGGTTAAATTTCTCATACTAAATATGGGTTTTCAGTTTTCCTAGCACTATTTGTTGAAGAACTTATTTTTTCTCCTTTGCATGTTTATGATGTCTTTTCTAGAATGAGATTATATATGTGGTTCTGTCTCTCTGTCTTCTGTTCTGCAAAGTTTTTTTTTTTTTTAACATTGGCAAACTGTTCAGTTACTCTATTCTATCAGTCTGCTGTAATTCAGAATTTTTCAATCCTTACTTTTTTTTTTTTTTTTTTTTTTGGAACTGGAGTGCTGAACCACTGAGATGCATCCCCAGCCATTTATTTTTTAATGAATGAGTCATGGTCTCGCTAAATTGCTGAGGCTGGCTTTGAACCTGTGATCATCCTGGCTCCTCCTGAGCCACTAGGATTATAGGCATGTGCCATTGCACCTGGCAATTCTGACATTCTTTAAATTGAAATTTCCTTTTACTCTCATAGATCCATTTTCTTGGATTAACTTTTTGAACTTTTGGGAATTTATGTTTCTATAAGCTCAGAAGTTTACATCTAATTTTTCTTCAGTGGAGTATCTATTGAAACCCTTTCACCATATAAATATACAGGTTATTCTTTAATTTTAGAGGAAATTATAAAATGTCATTTTATTGAATTGTAGCAAAATGTCTCTCTTTGCTTTTACTTAGATTCCTACTAGAGATGAGTCAGACAACAAGCCATTGCATAAATATCACAAGACAAAGGATGAAATCTCTATGAGGAGCCTGGGAATGGACCCAATAAAATATCAGAACCAGGAAAAGAAGTGCCTTAAGAATACTGAAATTTTAACAGAAAAGGTTGTTGACCTTCCAAAGACAGTCAAACTGAATGACAAAACACTTACAAAAACATTCCAGGATAATGAACAGTTGTATATTTGGAAAGCTGAGAGTACACTGCGAAACTGCACACTGGAGAGTGAAAAACAGAGCACAGAAAGACCAGAAACAAAAGTCAAATCGCATCCTGCCAGACCTAGTGCTGCTCCACACCATCAGGGTGAAAGTCCAACTCAAAAAAGAAATCTAAAACTTGCTTTCCAGAGAGCCAGAGATAAAGACTTTAGTTCACAGGAAGAAAAGAATATTGATGTAATTAACCTAGAAGTTAGTAGTGAGATTCCTTCCCAAAAGGCTCCAAAGTCTGAAATACAAACTAGTGACCTAGAAAACGAGCTGCATAAGACAAGAGGTACTCTCAGAGTCATGACTTTGGCTACACAACAGGTAAACAGACACCTGAAACAAAGACAGTGCCAACTGAAGGGGATGGAACATGGGCATCAAAATGAACAGAGAAAAAGGAATGCACACCTCCAAAAGCAGGAAGCTTCTAGAGAGCAGGTGTCTAAACTACAGAGTGAAACTACATTGCTTAAAGACCTTTGCATGACTATCAGAACAAAGCTAATGATAAAAAGGATGAAATTATTAATATCCAAACCCAATTTCAGGATATTATAAAAAGAATTCAAGCTCAGAATGACAAACATTATCTCATGCTGGAAAATGAATATATGGAATTAACCAGTGAAACTAATCATTTAAAAGAACAATTGGATCAATATGGAAAGGAGAAAGAAGTAGTAAGTATTAAGGGTCTTGGAAGGAATACTTGAACTGATATTTGCTTATGGCTAAATGTTGAATCTTGATGAATATAAAAATTCATATATTATAAATGTGTTTTCTGTTATCAACACAGAAGTACAACCTGAGTTCCAGCAAATATAACTTACACCTCATTCCCAGCACAAATAAATGATCTGTGTTTGAACGGATACATCTTCCAATTCCCTGCTCTAATTCTTACATGCTATGTGTATATTTTAAAGTAACTTAGGTAGTCATATGCCAAATAAACACACAAAAAACTTAGATAAAATGGATTTTAATATTTGAAAAGGAGGAAATTTTCAAACTTGGACATGACAGATTCCTCAATTTAAGAAATTGTGTTTCTTATAAAGATTTGAGAGACTGAGACACAGACTTAGTAGATGTATATGATGGCATTAGTAATACTGTCTCAATAATGCTGAAACAATGTCTAATTTTGGTGCTGTTAATTGAATCCAGAGCTCTGCCCATGCTAAAACACACACTCTACCAATGAGCTACATCCCATCACGGAATAACAATTTTAATGTCTTCATGTTGCCATACTTTAAAACCACAATGAAGCAGATAAATGGAAATGCTCATACCTAGTTTCAACTGAGTTAATTACTTTGACAGTTCATTCCAGATTTTCCAGCTGAACTGAAATGTAGGTGCTGTGTTTTTTAATAGATTTTCTTCACTATATTTTTATATCTTTCTAGTTGGTAAGTTTATTTTTAGTCATGCCAATCAACTTAAATCTGAAAATAACTGTCCTGATATTTTTTCCTTTATTCATGACCTCTCCACCTCTTTAAAAAAGTGTGTTTGTCATTATCATAGGTTGGGACAAATGTGATGAACTGCAGCAAAAACAGTGGATTTAATCTGTAATTTATTGCATATATCCATGATAAAACTTGCTCATAGTTTTCTTCATTTCAAGGCCCAATTGCTTATCTGAAATAGCCTTTCAGTACAAAGATAATCGTAGCCATCTACAGTTCATTAATTTGGCACTGAACCCCCATTTCCAGACTAATGAGGTGGCAGGATTTATGTAGAGCAGGAGTGGTGTGAGGACCAGTGAGATTTCTAGGAGCTGAGGACAGGCACTGAGGTGGAGAGCAGGTTACCCAGGGTCTCTCTTATTCCTCATGGAAGTATATTGGAATTATTTCAGCAAAGGTTTGAAGATGTGAGGATTTGGGGGTTAATTTGAGCCTCTAATAAGAGGGGTACCTCTGTAGAATTCACCACCACCAGTGAGACTTGCATAACCATTTCTGATTGAGAATTCAGTGGGTTGTTGAGCATTGCAACCTTATCGAGGGCAGTACATAGAAAGGGCTTGACCGTTGCTAAAGAATGTGACAGTGATTAGGCAGGAGTATAGAACCTTCTGTTTCTTTCAGGGAATTCAGAAATAAATAGGAGTGTACACACATGTGAAAAATGGGATGAATATGTGTATGTAGTGATTGTTTTCAGAGTAAACATTATTATAAAATATTCTTAATATATTTTAAAGTGAGCTGAGTAACAAAATTATTAACAGAAATATCTCATCAGGTAGTTGTGAGGCATCTTGAAAATCAACCGGCTGGTATCCTGAAATTACAATCTGCTTCACCAGAAGATTTACCACGTTTTCACACAAATTTAAAAGACAAAAGACGAGATTTAAAGAAGACACTAAGACAAATGACAAGTCAAGTATGTACAAAAGTGAACATGTCAACTGTAAATCTACACCTGCTTAAGTAATAAAAATGTTCCAGTACACTCATTTCAATGAATAGCTTTCTTTGTATTTTCATTATAATTGATTTTATATTTTGTTATCTTTACACTTTTTATTGTGGAATTTTTCTGTTACAATGTCATACATCTTTCATTGAAATATCTACCCTGAGGAAAGCTGAGACTTTTTTTTATAAACCCAGCACCTTTTAATGCTATCTCGACTTCCATGGTGATTCAAGGAAAATTAAACCAGAGGTACCATTTAATAGAATGTTTCAAGGAATTGTGTCATTTATTACCTTCATTTTTGTTCATGTATACACAATCTACATGTAATTATTAAATGAATTTTTTTAAAGTGTACAAAAAAAGCTTTTATGCTTTTCTGAAAATACATGTATGGTGTAGGTTATTTTTTAATTATTGGAAAACCTAGGCTTTTCTCTTATTTTTTCTTTCATTTTAGATATGTTATAAAAGCATATAAATATTTGTAATATGTCTGGTACTGATACGAAGCTAGACAATGAAAAAATGTTATCTAGGTTCTTTCAGTAGATTTCTTAAAAGAAATTTTTATGATATATGTAATACACATGCCATCTAATCCACCCATTTAACATGTAAACTTCAGTGTTTTCTTTGTATATTAGCAGAGTTATGTAATCACTTACAGTCAATTTTAAAACATTTTCATGTTCTTGAAAAGAAGCCTAGAACCCTTTAGCTGTCAGTGGTCTAATCCCTCCATCTTCCCAAGCCCTAGAAAACCAATTATTTTTTAATAATTCATAATTGTAAACAATAGTAATTTATATATATTTTAAGTTTTTGTTCTTTTTAGATATACATGACATTAGACTGTATTTCAACATACACATACATGGAGTATAACTTCATATTCTCATGTTTGTACATAATGTGGCGTTACACTGGTCGTGGATTCTTATATAAATAGGAAAGTTGCGTCAGATTCATTTGACTGTCTTTCCTATTACCATTCTCACTCCCATCCCTTTTGTCTAACCCAATGAACTTCTATTCTTTCCTCCCCATCCCTTACTGTGTGTTAGCATCCACTTATGAGACAGAACTTTCAACCTTTGAATTGGCTTATTTCACTTAGTATGATAGTCTCCAGATTCATTCATTTACTACTGGCAAATGCTACAATTTCATTCTTCACAGCTGAGGAATATTCCATTTTGTATATATAACACATTTTCTTTATCCATTCATCTGTCGGAGGACACCTATATTGGTTCCATAGCTTAGCCATTGTGAACTGAGCTGCTATAAACATTGATATTGCTGTGTCATGATAGCATGCTGATTTTAAGTCCTTTGGGTATATACCAAGGAGCAGAAAAACTTGGATCGAATGGTTCCCTTCCAAATTTTCTGAGGACTCTCCATACTGCTTTCCAGAGTGATTGCACCAATTTGCAGTCGCAGCAGCAATGTGAGAGTGAACCTTTTCCCCACACACTCGCCAAGATTTATCATTATTTGTAACATTCTTGATAATTGCCATTCTGACCAGAGAGAGAAGGAATCTCAGTGCAGTTTTATTTGCATTTCTCAAATTGTTAGAGATGTTGAACCTTTTTTTTTCATATATTTGTGGACCATTTGCCAATGTTCTTCTGTGAAGTGTCTGTCAGTTCCTTTGTCCATTTATTGATTGGATCATTTGGGTTTTTTTTTGTTTTTTAAATATTTTAAATTATTTGTATATCCTGCAGATTAATGCCCTATCTGAGGTGCATGTGGAAAAGACTTTCTCCAATCTGTAGGCTCTGTTCATATTCTTAATGGTTTTCTTAGCTGTGAAGAAGATTTTTAGTTTGATACCAACCCATTTATGGATCCTTTTAAGAACTCTTTTGTAGTTGTAGATGGACACAATATCTTTATTTTTATTTGAGGATCAAACCCAGTGGCTCTCGATGCTAAGCAAGCACTCTACCACTGAACTATCAGCCCCCATTTACTGATTCCTGATTTTACTTCTTGCACATTGGGAATTTTGTTGAGGAAACTGGTTTATAGTTTTAACTCTAAAATTACTCCATAATGGATAGTTCATACAAATAGATTTATACAACACCAGGTCTTTTTTTTAACCAGTTTCTTTGACTTAGAATAGTGTTTTCAGGGATCCTCTGTGTTGTAGCAAGCATCACTATTTTATTTCTTTCTGTTGCCCAGTAGAATTCTATTTTATGACTATGTCACTTAGCCAATCATCAGTGAACCCTAAAATGCTTCCACTTCTTGACTACACCAGTACTACATGGCTGGGAACATGTATTTACAAGTTAACATGTGGATACATTCTTATTCCCCTGCCTCTTGGTAGTCTTCGAAAATTGTGCTGATTTCATCATCTCTCTGTCTTGCTCATACTGTGCTTTCTGTCTTGTCCATTTTTGCTCATTTGGTCTCTTTTACTCAGAGCTCACATAAAAATAAATTTTTCTTGCACTTTCTGACTTTTCTGTCACCAACATTGTTTGCATGGTGATTATCTTGTAGAAATATAAACCCACTCAAGGTGTCAGTAATATCTGATATTCACACCTATTCTAGAACAAATGGAAAATATATTTGCCTAACAGTTGTTTTCACAAAGTTACTACCTTATATCATACCAATAAGTTTTGTTAATAGGTTGACCTGTCAAGACTTTTATTCTAACTATATTTCATTGATTAAATACAAAATTAAATTTACTTAATCCAATAGTGAGTTTATCTGTGGAATGCTCACACTTTTGTCAGCATGGGGAAAAAAAATCTAGGTTTCCCCCAACATTGTGTAGCCAGGATAGGGATTTATAGATCTGTAATCCTCAACCAACTGAGAAGCTAATATATCCTATTATAGAAATTTAATCTACTCCTCACAATGCTGGTATAGATTGTTTTGTTGCAATTGAACTTAATTAAAATTTGTTGAGTTTGTGTCAAATATTTTCAGCATCTTATTTTGATAGTGTGTTTTTTATTCATGCAGATAAATGATCTTACTACAAAGATGGACAGTGCATCTTCAAAACATTTACATCTGGAAGCAAACTACCAGTGTTTTTTGCAGAACTTGTTTTCTCTAAAAATTATCCAAGATAGATTTGAAACAATAGACAAGAATCAGAAGAAGCTGGAAGAAGATGTAGTAAACTTCCCAAGACACACACAGGGCACTCGAGTGGAAGGAGGCACTGAACAACCAGCAAGATGCGATTTAGACGAGAAGCAAAACCAAGTACTTCTGGTTTTACAGGCTATCTTATCATTTATCTGTAATGTGCTGTAACTCACTTCCCTGTAAATTGTATTTTGGATATATTCGTTATATGTGTATCCTCTATCATTGAGCAAAGTTGTTTTGAGTAATGATTGTCATCTGATAGTCGTTTGATATTTAATAATAGTGGGCATAAATAAGACTACAAGGAGAAAAAGAAAAAATGTGATGCAGAAACATAACATACTTGAATTGTTAGGTTAAATTTTTCAGTTTTTATATTGAACTGATTCTATCATTCTTTAAATTATCGGATGATCTGAGTACTAACATGAGAATGATTCCTGGCTGTGATCACAGTTGGATGGTACATAGCTTGCCCCGCCTGTGCCAGGCCCTGGGTTATATCTGCAATAGAGAGGAGGAGGGGGAGATGGGAGGAGGGGTGGGCAGGGGATGAGGAGGTAAGGTGGAGAGGAAGAACTCGATTATGTTTAGTTCAGGTTTAATGTAATTGGCACTGATGAGTAAAGTTTAAAGTCTAGTATCTTCTACACATGTAAAATTGCTGTCTGAATTTTTGACTCAGAACTAAACAAAATAAATATATAATAATTATTTGGGTTATAAATTGTTTTAAAGATATATTCTTTTAATTTTCTTTAGACCCAGGCAGCAGCTCCGGAAGTTTCAGAACAGTTAAGACAGACTGGTTTTGCTTCAATAAAAACTCAGATGGAGCTCAGAATTAGCAATCTGGAATCTGAACTGAAAACTAAGGAATACAACTGGAAAAATATAGACACTTCCATATAGATGAATCCAAGTTCCACAAGTACATCAAAACCTAGACTGAAAGAGCAACTTAATCTCCTTAATTTGTCTCTACTGCATAACTTTGAGATGAGTAGCATGCAAAAGCTAACTAGACCATCTAATTTGTGGAAGTAATATTGGGAAATGAATGTACTTTTGAAATATTAGCCCAGGAAGTTTATCTTTCACCCACCTTTGCATTACATCTGGAAGCAAACTATCAAACTTTCTTCCCTTGGTGTTCTCCTGTATGTAATCTGGTTTATTAGACTCTTATAACTTCAGCCCTATGTGTGCAATATTGCTATCACTACACGCTGGGCACATTCTGGCACCTGGTAGATGAACTGCTTTTTAATTTTGATCTTTGATATTATCCTTAGATGGTACCTAGAGACAAAATGTCCTTTATACTTTTTCCTCTCAACATTGTCATACTTGTGAGAAAGGGAAAGATCATCACAGGGTTGAAGGGAAGTATAGCTTACAAAGTGGTTAAAAATATTCCCATAGTCAGTGTTGGGGCCTGTGAATGACAGAAGGAACAGACAGGATCCTCCTGAAGTCCTGGTAACACCAACCCAGCTATCTTGTTCTCCCCAGTGGTGGTTGCTCTGACTTGGCTCAGTGTCAAATGCTTAATCTATCCAGATGATGGGTAGAATGTATATATGGCAGCAATAAATGCTTGAAAACATCTACAAGGAATGTTCTTTAAGTTCTTGAATTGGTTCACTGAATAATAAATCTTTGTAGCTTTACTATTATTTTCTAGTTGCCTATATTTAAGGGTTAGGATTTTGATCAGAATTGCATTAAATCCGCACAATGCTTTTTGTTGTATGGTCATTTTGATAATTTTAATTCTGCCTATCCAAGAGCAAGGTAGATCTTTCCATCTTCTACGGTCTTCTTTGATTTCCTTCTTTAGGGTTCTGTAGTTTTCATTGTGTAAATCTTTCACCTCTTTTATTAAGTTGATTCCCAAGTTTGTTTGTTTTTTCTTTCTTTTCTTTTTTTTTTTAGTTGTTCTTTTGAGGATGTTGTAAATGGGGTAGTGTTTCTCATTTCCTTCTCAGAGGACTTGTCACTGATATACAGAAATGCCTTTGATTTATGGGTGTTGATTTTATATCCTGCTACTTTGCTGAATTAATTTTTTTAATTCTAGGAGATTTTTGGTGAAATGTTATGGGCCTTCTAGGTATAGAATCATATTGTCTGCAAATAGTGATAATTTGAGTTCTTCTTTTCCTCTATGTATCCCTTTAATTTCTTTCATTGGTCTAATTGCTCTGGCTAGAGATTCAAGAACTATGTTGAATAGAAGTGGTGAAAGAGGGCATCCCTGTCTTGTTCCAGTTTTTAGAGGGAATGCCTTCAGTTTTTCTCCATTTAGGGCTTAGCATAGATGACCTTTAAAATATTGAGGTATGTTCCTGATCAGCAAGAAATTAAAATACTCAAATCAACTGGATTCTTGTCAAGTTATTCAAAGCCTTCTCTCTTCTCACTTGCTATATTGTCACTGCACTCTAAGTTCTAGTGACACTGGGCCACTGCTGATTCTACAAGTGTTCTTCCTCTTCTCATTGTCTGCATGTACCTCTTCTCTTCTCTCTCTCTCACACAATTTCTCCTCATCCTTCAGGTGTCAACTCATGTATAACCTCTAATAAAGGACCTCCAAAACTGACACAAATTTGGGAAAGAAGTCCCTTCTCAGTCTCCCCATAGGGTCCTGTTTTATACCTGTTATAATGCCAAGGAATCTGTATGTCAACTGCCTGCTTGCCTGCTTTTTAATCTATAATACATGACTGCTGTGGGGTGTCCATTATCATCTCCATATTGTCATCCTAGTGCTTGCCAGAGTACCCTAGCAGATGGTGTAAGTTTATGAATAAGGGGTGGGAAGCCCAGATCTCTGATAGTCATGATAACTATAGGTAATACTATGGGCATATTGATTTTTATTGTAATTCTGTATTATGGACATACATATCTATTTTTCATTCTTGTGAACAATAAGAAGTTCTCAACTTTTTAACTGATTGATGCTTATAAAATATTTGAGACAAAAATTTAATTCTTTTTCTCTCCACTTGCTACAGAATTTGAATCTTGATCCACTGGAGCTTCTGCTTTAAGAATTACTAATAAACCAAGACAAGATCTATTTTTGGAAACATCACAAGGATATACAGAGATTTTTAAGAAAAAATATGATATGAAAGCTAATATTGTGTTTTTCAGACTCTTGATATAATACTTGGATTGTTTGATGAAATGTATGATGTTAAAAACTATGGAAGTGGATGTGTGTATCATATACATGATGAAATTCTCAAAATAAGAAACTTTATGTACATCTACAAGAAAATTTGAAGTGCAAATGCAAACCAGTTTTTATTGAGATATGTGTTTTCAAACTGTCTAAATGCTAGCATTTAAGCTTCATTCGAACAACCAAATGATCAACACTAATTTGGTGGATCCTAAATGTCACATTAATGATGAATTATTTATATTATATATATCACTGAATGTGGATCTAGAGATTTAGACAATGCTATTTTGATATGCTGGTTATGTTGATTGAGTGTGTTTCCAGGGAGAAATCCATTCATTAATGTGTTACTGTGTTAGAATTATTATAGTACCATCACACATACAGTCTTTGTAAAATTTTTGTAATTTTAATCCAAAGCACTGACTTATCAGAAACAGCATTTGCTTAATGATTTTTGGCTTTTATCTTTGATTATACAATTTTGGAAAATAATACTGAATTTGCAGATTCTGGTATAAAGTACTCTTGCCCACTGAAGCATTTTAAAGTGAATTGCTAACATGTGTCATCATTCATGATTTTTTAATATTTTCTACAAGTCAGAACATGCTAGATAACTACAATACAACACTCATAATAAAACTGATATGATTAACAAGTATGCTGTTACTTGGTGATGTTTTAAAAATTCATTTTTTTCTTTCAAAAATGTTCTATTTTGACAATTTTGGATTTATAGAAGATTTGTAACAGTAGTGCAGAGAATCCCTAGGAAATATTCCCCCCAAATTACTATTTCATTAACTTGTTTTATCTATTTTCCTCTTTCTAGATAAATATAGGTACATAACAGTTTCTATCTCTGAATCATTTGCAAGATGCTCACAATGCATTTCTGAGTTTCTGACAAGGAGATTGGGTTCATGTGATCTTGTTAAATCCATTTCCTGGAGAGTGTGGTAGGACACATCTCCACTTCTAGTGATTCAGGAGGCTGACGCAGAGGGATGGCAATTTGGAGACCAGCCTCAGTAATTTAGAAAGACCCTGTCTCAAAATAACTGGGAGCCAGATGTGCTGGCACACGCCTGTCATCCCACTGACTTGGGAAGCTGAAGCAGGAGAATTGCAGGTACAAAGCAGCCTCAGCAAAAGCAAGGTGCTAAGCAACCCAGTGAGACACGGTGTCCAACTAAAATCCAAAATAGGGCTGGGGAGGTGGCTCAGTGGTTTAGCACTCCTGAGTTTATTCCCCAGTACAACAAATAAACAAACACTGTGTTTCTGTAAGGGGTTCGCACCTGGGCCTTCCTGCTCTGCAGTAGAGTCATGTGACTTCTTTTCACACAACTGGAGATGACTTTTTGGGGTATTGTGCTATATTTACTAAAGGAGATGAAGATGTGTGTGTGTGTGTGTGTGTGTGTGTGTGTGTGTTGTGTGTGTGCACCCTCTGTTCGTGTGTGTGGTGAAAATTTAATTCCAAGATGTTGGTTCTCTATTCATCTCATTTCTTTTGCTGAGAAGAAGCTTTTTAATTTAGATCCATCCCATTTATGAATTTTTTATTTTAATTCTTGTCCTATATGGGCTTATTAAGGAAGTTGGGGCCTAATCCCACATGATGAAGACTAGGGCCTACTTTTTCTTCTATTAGACTCAGCGTCTCTGGATTAATTCCTAGGTCCATGGTCCACTTTGAGTTGAGTTTTGTGCATGTTGAGAGATAGGGGTTTAATATCATTTTGCTGCATGTGGATTTCCAGTTTTCCCAGCACCATTTGTTGAAGAGGCTATCTTTTCTCCAATGCATGTTTTTGGCACTTTTGTCTGATATAAAATAACTCTGATTTTGTTGGTTGGTCTCTTGTGTTCTCTACTCTGTACCATTGGTCTACCAGTCTGTTTTGGTGCCAATACCATGCTGTTTTTGTTACTATGGCTCTGTAGGATAGTTTAAGGTCTGGTATAGTGATGCCACCTGCTTCACTCTTCCTGCTAAGGATTGCTTTAGCTATTCTGGGTCTCTTATTTTTCCAGACCTATTTCTATGAGGAATGTCATTGGGATTTTGATTGGAATTGCATTAAATCTGTATAGTGCTTTTGGTAGTATGGTCATTTTGACCATATTAATTATATCTATCCAGGAACAAAGGGGATCTTTTCATCTTCGCAGGTCTTCTTTAATTTCTTTCTTTAGTGTTCTATAATTTTCATTGTAGAAGTCTTTCACCTCTTTCATTAGGTTTATTCCCAAGTATTTTATTTTTTATTGAGGCTATTGTAAATGAAGTAGTTTTCCTCATTTCTCTTTTAGAGGACTTGTCACTGAAATACAGAGTTGCTTTTGATGTCTTTGATTTTATATCCTGCTACTTTGTTGAATTCATTTACTAGTTCTAGAAGTTTTCTGGTGGAATTTTTGGGGTCTTCTAAGTATAGAATCCTATCATAGGCAAATAGTGCTAATTTGAGTTCTTCTTTTCCACTCTGTGTCCCTTTAATTTCTTTATTGCTGCGGCCAGTGTTTCAAGAACTATGTAAAATAGAAGTGGTGAAAGAGGGCATCCCTGTCTGGTTCCAGTTTTTAGAGGAAATGTTTTCAATTATTCTCCATTTAGAATGATGTTGGCCTGGGGCTTTAGCATAGATAGCTTTTACAATGTTGAGATGTGTTCCTGTTCTCCCTAGTTTTTCTAGTGAAAACCCCTCCTCCCTCCCTCTCCCTCCTCTCTCTGTTTTCTCTCTCTCTCCCCCACCTTCCCCCCTTTCTTTGCTTCTGCTGCTTGTGCCAAACAGCCTTTAGGGTCCTTAGAGCCCCTTCTTGGCTGGTTGATGGAGGAGGTGCAGAAGGTGCCCGGCCTGTCTCCCCTGGGTGCCTGACTCCCCTGGGCACAGCCCGTGGGAACAGAGCTGACCCTTCATGGCTCTGCTGTTTGGACATACTGAAGGTTTTGTGTGTTTGTGTGTGTGTGTGTGTGTGTGTGTGTGTGTGTGTGTGTGTGTGTGTTTTCTTTAGATGGGGGCAAAGCTGTTCCAGAGCCATGAGCTCCCTTTTCTCCACCCACCCTGTTCCTCTTCTCCCTGCGGTGGCTTTGCTCAGTGCTGATTTGACCTCAGTTGACTGGCGAGACGCCTTGCTCCCCGAATCCTGGAGTATAACACCAGAGAAGCCACCTGGGCAAGGGCACAGTGGACAGTGGAAGGCTTCACCAAAGCACAGCAGAGAAGATTTCTCCCCGAAAAAAGAAGGGAACCTGAAAGGCAGAATCCATGGATCCCTCTTTTATAGCTAAGGTCTTCTTTCAGCTTTGCCACACTCCTGTCTTTTGCTTCCCTCTATCCTGCAGTGACAGAATGCAGGTGGGAAGGCCAAAAGGTAGGGACAGGTGGGCTGGAGGAGTAATTGAGCACCTCCCTGTTTGCTGGGAGCTGCTTCATGAACAGTCCCTTAGGATGGGTTCCAGGCCTTAGGGACAGTAACATTTCAATATCCCCAAGTGCTGCTCTGGTTCCTGGACTCCTTTCTCCATAATGTTCTCCATTTTTTTTTATCTTACTCTATATTAGGCTCCATTTGCCTAATTACCCTAGCTAACTACCTATCTGTAAATCTGGCTTCAGTGATTGAGTGGAGTGGGGGTGGTGGGGCACAGCCTGTCTCTGGCCAGGCAGGCAACTGCAGTTTGCAGTCCTGACCTCTCTGTCCCTAGGCCTGTCCTGCTCCTCCCATCCCCAGGGAGGTCTTGCTGGAGGCTGATGGAGGGGAGGGGAGGGGAGCTGGGAAGCTCTGGCCTCTCGCACCTGAACCACCCCCAGCAAAGCTCATTCCCACCTGAGCTCAGTCTTGGTCTTCTCCTAGCCACTGTCCCTGCCATTCAGTGGGCTGGGGGAGGTGGACATGGACTCTTTTTGGCCTCTCTGATCTGTAATGACACCAGGCCACATGGCCTGGGAGCCAGACATCCATGCCAGATTCTCCGAGTCTCGGGGGGCTCACTTTGGATCTCTCAGTGGCATCTGCTCAATTCCTGAGCTGGTTTGGGCCTGGAATTTGCATTCTGAGCACCTGGTCTAAGTTCCTGCCAGTTTTGCATGGAGGTATTGGAGTCTAAGCTCCCTGGGTGACTGGTCACCATTCCAGTTCCCTTGGCTGAATAGCCTCTGGGTCTGCCTGAGAAAGTCTGCACTGCCAATCCTGGGGTTTGCATGTCGAAATAGCCCAGCTCACAGCTCCTTTCTCACACACACACACACACACACACACACACACACTCACCCCACTCCCGGCTCCCACGGGGAGTTCAGCTCCAAAACACAATACAACAAGCACCTGAGAAACAGGAAATTGGGCAGATTAACTTGAGCGCTGACAGCCCTTGGCTTCTCTGCTGCCCCAGCAGCCCTGGTTACTGCTGTTCACCCACAGAGACTTCGGGTCGCTAACAGACACCTACAGAAGAAAACCACAGCAGCACAGGCAGGAGACCAAGCAATGGGGACAGTCCCTCCAAGCTCAGCACAGTCAAAGACCCTAAGCTGCTTGAGCTGAGAGTCCCAAGGCTGTTACCAAGCTTGCACCAGAAAGGAGTGGACACTCTGCCCTAAATAGAAGGCACCAACTCCATTGCCTTGATGTACCCAAAATAAGCTTATGTATAAAAGTGAAATCCGTGCATTGCTCGGGGCTCAGACTTTGGGAACATCCTTCTGGGCTGTGCAACCACTAATCAAGTGTTGCTTCAGGGTCTTGGTGTCCAGACCCCCGTTTCCTGCCCTACTGCTCCTGCGCCATCAGGAGCCTGAGTCTCCTAGTCCACCCTCTCTCACTGTCTGCACAGTTCCCAGGAATGCCATTCCCAACAATTTCATCTGGATACTGCAAATGAGTACCTACATGTTGAGGTCCTATGCCACTCAAAGGGCCATGGGGCAGTGGGCCACAGCAGGACACCACACCCAAGGGAATTCTAACAGAACCGCAGAAATAATGGAGACTAAGACCAGCACCTCACCTTTTGAGGGGAGGGGAGTCAGGAGCTGCCACATAGGAACCCAGCGCCCCTTAGCCTTGAGTGACAAGAGTGTGGACATGTGGCCAGCCAGCCCTGGGCTGTGTGCGAGAAACATGAGCACTGAGCACACAGGGTGGACTGAGCACATGTGGCCCTTCTCTTTAGGGGGGGCTCCCTCTGATGTTTTTGCTTGCTCTGCCATGGTCCCCACACAGCTCATGAGATGGGCGTGGCCTCCCCAGATGTCAGTCAACCTGCTGACAGCAGACATCAGGAGCTAGACCCAACCCCCTGACCCCTGACCCCTTGCCTCATTTGAATAGGTTTTCCCCAATAAAAGGGGTCAACAGGTGATCTCCCCCCTCCCTCCCTCCCTCCCTCCCTCTCTCTCTCTCTCTCTCCCTCCTCTCCTCTCCTCTCCTCTCCTCTCTCTTTTTCTCTCTCTCTCTTCCCCGACCCCTAAGGTCAGAGAAGCCTCACAGGACCCAAAGAAAAAGTCATTTCTCTGTCTCTGTGTGGTTATTTCGTGCAGCCCAGTTCACCTGGAGTGACCCTGAGTGTTTTGTCATGAGACGGGACAATTGGTGGCCTGTAGGGGCATTCCAGGGTGATTTGTAGAAATGTAGTGTAGTTGGAATTTCTCTCTAGAAGTTAATCTTGCTTCGAATTGCAGAGTATTGTGGGCTGAATTGTAGAAAGTAAGTGAATTAGGCAGAAAAAAAATCTGTGACGTTAAACTTTGTTTTCTTTTTTAAAGAGAGAGTGAGAGAGAGAGAGAGAGAGAGAGAGAGAGAGAGAGAGAGAGAGAATTTTTTAATATTTATTTTTTAGTTCTCAGCGGACACAACATCTTTGTTGGTATGTGGTGCTGAGGATCAAACCCGGGCCGCACGCATGCCAGGCGAGCGCGCTACCACTTGAGCCACCTCCCCAGCCCTGAAGTTAAACTATTTAATGTTTGGGAATATTTTGTCTGTAGAAAGAAAAAAAAAATCATTTTTACAATTTTAGAGACCCTAAATAAATGCAAAGAGTTATTAAGATGACTAATGGGACATGTTGTTAAGTTCAGTCCTCTCCCATGGGCAAAGCGCTTCTGTGGACTCTCTTGGTTTGTTTTTGTGAATCTTTATATTTTGAAATAATATTAGGTAAAGGTTTTTTGGGTTCATGTACTAGAGTCTGAGCTTGGAGAGGGAGAAAAGGGGGGAAACTTGTAATGAGACTTGATACAAGGATTCTTTACCTGTTAGAGAAGTGAATTTTATTTTCTCTTGTTTTTGTGAAGACTCACAAGGTTTATCCTGAACCTCTTTGCTACATTCCTGTCCTATGGATCACAGTGGCTGTGACTCAGCTGCTGGGGACAATTTAGCTGCTGCTCCCTATGGGGTCTGTACTAGACCCCCAGCCAGCAGTGCTTTAACCCTTAAACAACCTGGCCTGGGTGCCAAGGGCAGACTGCCTTAAGATCTGGTAGGAACACTGGCGTCTGCTGTTAAAACTCACTTTTAAAGTCCCACGTGCTGCAAGGGAAGGTACAAAGACAGGAGAACACAGGCTACAAGTGCAGGTCACAGAGACAAGGCAGCCACTGCCCACCAGAGGATCCTGCCGCCTCCAGGAAACACAGACAATGGAATGCAACCAGCTAGGGTCACCATGGTAACGCCCCAAGCCTGGCCTGTTGACTGGCTTCCCGGTCCTGCCTCCCGCATGTTCACGGGCTTCTCATTGGTTCTTCCAATGTCACTCAAAATTTCCAGTTCTGCCTTCCAGCCACTAACCTGCACTTCCAGTTTCACCCAGACCTGCTGCTGCAACTGCACAGAGCCTGCAGTGTTAAGAATGCCCACCTACAAATGCTAAAGAAATATCTTTTTCAGGGAAAATCTAATTCCACAGGTTTCTAAGTTGCAGCCCTGAGCCTAACTTATTTTCAAAGCCAAATAACCTAATTTTTTTTCTTTATGGCTGTATTATGAAGAAATGTTGGATAGGTAATATGACAATTATAAGAAATATATAGGCTTTCTATTTTGCTTTTAATTTTGAAGGTTATAGGGATGCATTTACATCGCAGGAACAAAAGGCGGCAATGTTCCTATGAAAATCAAGAAACCCTTATTCTAATTCCTGACTATAAAATTACAAGAAATGAGTAAATGTATATATACAAAGATCGTATTTCAGCTACATCATGCCATGGCCCATATAAGCATGCACTCCTAGTTAAGAATAAATTGAAATGATCCAAATACCTGAAGAACCACGTGGATACATAAAGTTAAGAAAACTTTAAGTTATGCCCTCATTCTTAATATATATTTTTTCTAGATATTTAAATAACCTATAGTTGTTAATCCATAAAATAATTAACATGCCTATGTTTAATTACTATATATTTATCTAATTATTTCTCAACAGAGAACACGATTTGTATATTTCTTATACATGCATTTATCTAATGCTCTGCCTTTTACTTACAGATATTTGAGATAAATAGATTTTACTGTAAATTTGCTTTCAAGAGATAAAACAACCATTGAGTAATCTTGAACTCTCAAATTATTGTAGAAACTTTATAAGATGATAAACAAAATTCTGTTAACAGAAATATCCAATAACTTTATATATTCATTGAGATATTTCTTCTTATCAATGTACAATAATTTGTTTACATTCTAAGGTTTTTAGAAACTGTTCCAAAGTACAACCAGGAAAAATTCTAAAAGAAAAAGAAGATGCTTCAACAGAAAGGAAGTACACTAGAGGTCCTCAGAAGAAGAAAGAAATCATCTTTGGGTAAAACAAGAACTTTATATTCTAGATTTTAATGATAGAAAAGTTTTCCTACATAGGAAAATCTTTGCATCATTATCTAGACAGGTATAGAAAGTTAAAACAATTAAAAATGACATTTTTTAATTTACTGGACTGACTATAAAAATTTTAACTGATTAATTCCAGGATATTTCAGACTATTTGCCTGATTTTACTATGCTGATATGAGCTAAAATTTTTCCATATTTTTGACATGATAAAGACCTATAAAATATTAAGTTTATTTTCTTTAAGGAAGGTCTTTATTGCCTAATGATTCTTGCTGTTTAAGGCAAGAATTAATTTTGGTGAATAAATTCACATCCTGATTTAACACTAAATATATTAAACGGCTGACTTAGAACCCAATTTTGACAATTCTCCTTGGAGACTGAATCTGATTGATTCCCAGACACTGCTGATTGCTGCATATTTTGTTTGTTGCATAGTTGTAAGATTTGGAAGAAGCATTTCATTAGAATTGATGCTCTCCAAAGTCAAGTCATACCTTGGTTTTAAGCAATAAAAGCTACAAACTTTGTTGGAAATTCATTGATAAGTAAGTTCTCTGACTGGACTTATGATCCATAAAAAATATGGTAGGATTTGTATACTACTCCCTACCCTGGGAAGTAACCTTAATCATATTTTCAGAGGCATCTCATTAAAGAATAATATTCTGAAATGTAGAGATATCTTAAGACCTCTAGGAAGAGATTGAGGGTCCTTTCTAAATTGTTAGGTTAAGCTAACTGTATTGGGAAATTACAATGATCGATTAAAGAAGTCTCTTTTTCATATCTAGCCTCAATCACTACTAACCAAAGTCCTTGAAATTTTGCCTGCAGTTCCGTCATGCAGTGGTGAAGGGGATGGGAGGAGAGGCCAGGCAGGGATCTGGGAGAGCCTCCTGTGGGCTGTGGTCCCTGGTCAGCCACAGACATTGCGTGGATCCAGGACTTCAGCTGCTGGGCAGGCATCCGCGGAGAGACCCCGATGTCGTTGCAGGTGGACTTGTAGACACCACTGTGTCCTGCAAATGCAGAACAATGTCCTGCACTACCTATTGGTAACCCCCTAACGCAGGCCAGCAATACCCTCAGGGCCTGGGGGGACAGGCCACTTAAATGCCAGGGACAATTGTTCTCCTGAGCCAAAAGGGGTACATAACAGGGTCTCAAGGATCAGTGTAGTTGGGAATAAATGTGGATTCTGGAAGGGGACATAATGAATTACCTCACTCATATATTACTTAATGCCTCACGGTTATGAACTTATTTTTCTCAGAAAATACTTTTCTCCTCCCCCTCCCCCTCCTCCTCCTCCTCCCCCTCCTCCTCCTCCTCCTCCTCCTCCTCCTCCTCCTTCTCCTCCCTCCTCCTCCTTCTCTCTCAATTTTTAAAAATATTTTTTTAGATGTCAATGGACCTTTATTTTATTTATTTTTACCTGGTGCTGAGGACAGAACCCAGTGCCTCACACATGCTAGGTGAGTGCTCTACCTCTGAGCCATAGCCCCAGCACTCTCCTTTTTTCTTTATTTTTTATTTGTAATCCCCACATACTGGTTTCTGTCAGTATTTATTTTATTGAAATTTATATATGGATATGTATGTGTGTGTGTGTGTGTGTGTGTGTGTAAGTGTGACACACACACAGAGAGAGAGAGAGAGAGAGAGAGAGAGAGAGAGAGAGAGAGAGAGTCTGTGTGTGTTTATAGATAATTCTCTATTAACATATTCAGATTAATTCCTTGCCCTCAAGTCTGAATGTGTCCCACCAATCTCCAGAAAAATTCACATGAGCATATTCTTCCCACTGAGAAAAGAGCAGTAGATGTTGATCTAGAGCTGATTTTGTGAATAAGTGTCACTATTTGAGACCTAAGAGAAGAAGAAAGGATAAATCATTAGTTTGAGTTTGTATTCAGGCAGAGTGGATCCTGAATCCCAGCACAAGTCTTTAAAACTCATGGGGCTTGGAAACATTCCTTTACGTTAAAAAGTTATTTAAGGGGCTGGGGTGGTGGCTCAGCGGTACAGCACTCACCTTACACATGCGAGACCCTGGGTTCCATCCTCAGCACCACATAAAAATAAATGAGTGAAATAAAAGTATTGTGTCCAACAATTAAAAAAAATTTTAAAGTTTTATAAGCCTCATTTATAAGAAAATGCAGAATGGTACCAACTGTCAAAATGCAGGCAATTCTTCAGTCTCAACTTTACCCACAACCTTGATGGTTTGCTTTTACTCTGACACATGTCAAAATGCAGAATGTTTAGCAGGACACGGTGGCACATGCCTGTAATCCCAGTGGCTCAGGAGACTGAGTTAGGAGAATTGCAAGTTCAAAGCCAGCCTCAGCTGCTTAAGACCCTGTTTCTAAATAAAATACAAAATAGGGCTGGGGATGTGGCTCAGTGGTTGAGTGACCCTAAGTTCAATCCTCAGTACCAAAAAAAAAACAAAACCCAAAATGCAAAATGTTTTTCCAAAACCTCGAGTCTGGGCTTTCCTTATTTGCCATGGTCTATATAAAGCTGTGATCATGGAAATATGTTATTTGGGTCCCAAGGATCAAAAAGCCCTGAATGCTTTGGCTTTGGCTTTCATAACCCTGTCATGGGAACAAGCCCACATGAGCCTTTGGGAGGGAGAACTTTTGGGGGCAGGAGAATCAAAGTGCTCAGATTGACAGCCAGCTCATTCACTGAAATTCAGCAACCTTATCAACCATGAGCTAATTACATGCAGCATTAGACCCCAGCTGAACCAGTCTGAATTGGTTACCAGCTTCATCATGAGCCAATAAATTGAGTATTTTTATCCAGCGATAGATAAGTAAATCACCAGGCAGAGTTGGGTTCCAAGATTCAATCACTTGGGACGTAGAGGTTCTATGGCACACAAGAGGTGCCTGACAGATGCTGATTTTTTTCTCTCCTAATTTAAATTTAAAATCAAACCTCTTATTAGTGTTGAATTACACAGAATATGTGTGGACACGCATGCATACGATGGGTGCTAAATCTCTCACAGTGACCCACACCCCTCAGGAAGAAACAGACACCACAGCTTGGCCCTTAGGTCCCAGTCCAAGTTACAAAATAAGATTTCTTTTGTTTAAAATAGAGCTTAGGTTAGGGGCTGCAGTTGTGGCTCAGAGGATCAGCGCTCGCCTAGCCTGCGTAAGGCACTAAGTTCGATCCCCAGCACCACATAAAAATTAAAGGTATTGTGTCCACCTACAACTAAAGATTAAATGTTTAAAAAATAAAATAAAATACAGCTTAAACTCTTTTGGAGATTTAAATGCATGTGACCTCCAGGGACACCCACCTGTGTTTGCTTTTGGAATCTGAAGTGGGAACGGCTCTGTGCCCAGTTATCATGTGAGACATAGTGGTCACCATCTAGAAGCCTCCTGGTTGGAGCTCCCTGCTCTCTCCAACAGCATCTCTCCTGGTCTCTGACCTGAGTAGTGAAGAAGTGCACTCCCTCCCCCTGGCAGGGCTGCCTTCTCCCTAAAGTCAGGGGACCAGACCTCTGCAAACTAGAGCATCGTCTGTGTCCTGAGATGCATTGGAGGGTTAGAGTGAGTTCTGAAGGTCTACCTCCAAAATATACATAACTCCATTAGGAAGTTTATATTGGAAACATCATAATATTTTAAATGCCCTGGGTTAAGTTATTGCAATGGGATTTCATGGTTCTTTTTAATCTTTAATGTGTGAATGTTCAAGAATCTTAAATGACACTTGAGACACACTTTATCAGTGTTGGAAGTTGCTGCTAATTTAGGGAGTTGTTTCCCAGTTCAAAGCTCAAACTGCCTCCTGATGAGAGCAGAAAGCAGAAAAGTTAAATGAAATGTTAAAGTAATGGCTAGGAAAGGGTGTGTGGTGGTGGGGAGATCTTGAGACACTGCAGATTGTTTAGAACTAATTGCAAGGACTCACTGTGGTAGAGACTGGAGATAATGGACAGGGACTGAGCGTCCACTGCAGAGGGTGACCCATTAGCCCTCCTCGGGGCAGCTCAGCTCCTAGGGCACTCTGCATGGCAGCGGGGTGTGGGTCTGCATTTGGGACCATGCACACCCTCCCTGACCACTGCTTTGGTTATTTCAGGTACCCCTGCCCCAAGTCCTCTCTGGAGTCAACATGCCCGCAGCCCAGCATCTCCACAGATGGTGTGGTGAACATTGGGTGATCATCCTGAAAGGATCCCAATTCTGTGTGGGGTTCCTGCATGAGAATAGCTGTGGTCTCTAGGGATCCCCATTCCTCCTTCCTCCTGAGCTTTCTAAATGTCTGGAAAGCAGGCTTCAAACCCGGAAGATGCCAGTCCTGCCATCTGGCTCTGCATGGGTCTATGAATGAATTCCTCCATTCCCAACTCCCTGTCCACCTTGCCAATGAGAAATTCCCCCTCCACATGATCAGCTCGGTTTCCCACCGAGTTGCAAATGGATGCACCATTTTTCCATTTGTTTTTTCTTCCAAGTACTGGCTGACAGTTTTTAAAGATTTTGTTTCGTGAATTTTCCATGAGAGGAAATCGATGACACAGGTGTCCACCCTGCATGTCTGACGCCTGGAGGGTCTAGGGAACCCCATGCCCTGGGTCCTGGAGAGTAGTTGGAGGTGTGGGGCTGGAGCCTCTCAGGGGCTCTGCATTTCCAATGTTCCTGTGGTTGGCTGTAATTAGCTACTGTGACTAGCACCAGATCCCTGGGACTGTAGCCATCTGCTAGACACCCCAAGTCCAATCTCTTTAGCTGTATACCCAGGATTATTATGATTGCATCAAATGGTGGTTCTGTCTTAATTTTTATGCAGAATCTTTAGACTAATTTCTGAAAAGCTGTACAAGAGCTGACCCTGACTCCAGATGGATCTCAGTGGAGGATGTGGGTACCTGTGTGTGTGTGGGGGGGGGCTGTCCGCCTGGGATGTGGGGAAATGAAGGAACCCCAGACCCATGTCACCTCTTTTCCACTCTGGGACTTGGTGCCCAGCTGACTGGAGAGGGAGAGGCATGTGGAATCCTCCTATCCCCAGGCTGCCTGATCCTGGGTGGTAATTGTGGGACCATAAATATCTGTTTGAATGTCCGTCACTTATTTTTATTGATTTATTTATTTTTCAGATATGTTGCTAGAGGACAAGAGGTGAGTAAAAGAGAAGGAAGAGGCCCTGGTGAGAGGTCCATTGGACCCTCTGGTTTTTATGGTCACTACCTAGTTGTAGCAGGGCCATTGGTCACTAGGCCTGTGACTCCTTCCTGCTCTGGGACTTGGTGCTCCGCTGTTGGCTCATGACTGAGCTCATGTCCAGTGTGTGAGGAAGGCAGTTTCTGAGGACGTGGGTCATGGTGGCTGCTGAAGCTTCTCCTGATGTGAAGGAAGGGGTGCTCAGGGGACCCTTCAGTCCTGAGTAACGCCAAGGAGGGGTGTGGAGGCTGCCCTCAAAACTAGGAGCTTCTAGATTGGTGTGGACCCAGCTGGCCAGGTCACTGCGGCAAGAGTTAAGGGGTCACAGGGACACCCGTGAGAAGGAAGGAGACAGAGGGCAGAGGAGCAGGCTGGGTACCGTGATGGACACAGGAACCTGACATCTGTCTGCTGACTTCCCACAGGAGGCCAGCTGGCCATGCATGGAGAGTAGGGCCCTATCCCAGGGCAGGGTGTGGGGTGTCCTGCAGGAGGGGCCGAGCCTCCCTGGGGGGGTGGACAGGTGAATGGACCCCAGACAGACCCCATCACCTCAGAGGGAGGGGAAGAGAGAGAGAGAGAGAGAGAGAGATGCTGGCCCCTTTTATTGGGGAAAACCTATTCAAATGAGGCAAGGGGTCAGGGTTCAGGGGGTTGGGTCTAGCTCCTGATGTCTGCTGTCAGCAGGTTGACTGACATCTGGGGAGGCCACGCCCATCTCATGAGCTGTGTGGGGATCACGGCAAAGCAAGCAAAAAGACCAGAATGAGGTCCCCCCAAAGAGAAGAGCCGCATGGGCTCAGTCTACCCTGTGCACTCAGTGCCCATAGTTCATGCACCAGCCCAGGGCTGGCTGGCCACATGTCCACACACTCTCCTCACCCAAGGGCTCAGGGGTGCTGGGTTCCTATGTGGCAGCTCCTGACATATTCCTGCTTTCTTAATATAAACAAATGCACCTGGGGAATTATATCTTCCCAGTCCCCTGATTCTTGATCTGAGGTCATCATGGTCTACTAGTGAAACACAAAAGAAATTAGTAGAAAACATCTCATTTCAATAGCACAATCAACTTGGAAGATCCAGGTTATTATTATTATTACTCTGCCAAACACTCATCAGAAGATTCTTCATCTTTTTCCCAATTTTAGTGGGAAATATTGCATTTGGCTATAGTAACACAGTGCATTGCTTGGGGCATTTAGGCCTTTCCACAAACCATAGAGCAGCAGACTCATTCATAATACTTATTACAGTGGCTTCTAGAGCATTTTAACTGAGTTCCCATCCTTCCATCAGCCCTTCTCTGACTACAAAGGATCTTGGAAATAATGTAAGTCAAATATCAGAAAGTCCAGGTTTTAAGTTTTAAAACCTAGCCACAAAGGCTGTATTGTAGAAGCAAGGAAGCATATTTCAGGTAGTGACTTCAAGGATCCTGAGATCAGGAACTTGCCTAGGTTTGGTTAATTAGCATGCACCTGTTTCAAAGCCTGAACATGAACTTCAGCATATTATAGCTCTGAAATATTAATTGGCAATAACAAGTGATATAATAAGATGTGCTGTATTCTCACAGCCTACAAGATATTCATCATCTCTTACTTCTCACATTAAGGAGTCTATTAGGTCTGTCAGGAGTGTAAATATCCTGAAGGTAGAAGTCATCCTTTTGGGTGCCATCTCGCTGAGGGTTAGGGTATTACCAATAAACCTCCAGGTGTCCTGGCATCCTGGCATAATCATCTTTATCAATTCTGGGAGACCAGTCTAAAATAGGCCCATTATTTCTAGACACTTTAAGTTGCACGGGCAAGACATTTGCACAATTTATCCACTTAGGAAAAGTGCCAATAAACTTAAACAATTTAATAGGTCGTTTTTCATGTCAAAATATGGACAAAAATTTTAGCTCACATCAGCATAGTAAAATCAGGGAAATAGTGATTTTAATTAAATTAATCAGTTAAAATTTTTCTAGTCAGTCCAGTACATTAAAAAAAATGTCATTCGTAATTGTTTTAACTTTCTATATCTGTCTAGATAATGATATAAAGATTTTCTTAATTAAGAAAATTTTTCTATCATTAAAATCTAGAATATAAAGATCTTGTTTTACTCAAAGATGATTTCTTTCTTCTTCTGAGGACCTTTCCTCTCTGTTGAAGCATCTTCTTTTTCTTTTAGAATTTTTCCTGGTTGTACTTTGGAACAATTTCTGAAAACCTTAGAATCTATAAATGATTGTACCTTGATAAGAAGAAATATCTCAATGAAAATATAAAGTCCTTGGATATTTCTGTAGACAGAATTACAGTTGTTTATCATCTTATATACTTTGTACAATAATTTGAGAGTTAGAGATCACTCAATGGTTGTTTTACGTCTTGAAAGCAAATATATAGTGAAATCTATCTCAAATATCTAAGTAAAAGGCAGATCATCAGATAAATGCATGTATAAGAAATATATAAATTATGTGTTTTCTGTTGAAGAAAAAAATTAGAGAAAAAAATTAGAGAACATATAGATATGTTCATTATTTCATGGATTAACAATTACAGGTTATTTATAAACATCTAGAAATAATGTATATTAGTAATAAGGGCAGGGCTGTGGCTTAGTGGTAGAGTGCTCACCTGGTATGTATGAGGCACTGGGTTCGATCCTCAGCACCACATAAAAATAAAGGCAATGTGTTGTGTCCATCTACACCTAAAAAATAAATATTAAAAAGAATCAAGCTTTAAAAAATAAATAAAAAAATAAAGATATTGTGTTCATCTAAAACTAAAAAAAAAAATTAAAAAGAATAAGGGCGTATGGCTGGGGATATAGCTCAGTTGGTAGAGTGCCTGCCTCATATGCACAAGGTCCTGGGTTCAATCCCCAGCACCACCAAAACAAATAATAATAAGAGCATAACTTATGATCATATTAACTTTATGTAACCACGTGTTTCTTCACATATTTGGACCCACTTCAATTTATTTTTAACTAGGAGTTCATGGTTATATGGGCCATGGCATGATGTAGCTGAAATATGATCTTTGTATACATTTACTCATTTCTTGCAATTATATAGTCAGGAATTAGAATAAGGGTTTCTTGATTTTCATAGGCATATTATCGGCTTTTGTTCCTGTGATGTAAATGCATCCCTATAACCTTCAGAACTAAAAGCAAAATAGAAAGCATATGTGCCGCAGTCTTGGCTGGGCACAGAGTCACGAGCCACTCAAGCAGGAACAAAACTTTATTTTGAAAAAGCCGCCAACACTCTCAGCGCCAGCAAGCCAAAAACCGGTCCTCCCACGCCGGTGTCTGACCAGAACCGCGCGTCTCCCGGAACCTCCGGTCTCCTGGGACCTCCCCCGGAATTCCCTCCTACTATCCTTCCCCAACCAATGGGAACTCTCCATGAGTCCCCGTAACATGAGTCCGGTAGTAGGCCAAGGTGAACAGCAGGAGCCCAATTTGCATATGAATGTAAATCTTAGCATAATAATACCTCAGTGGCTAGCTGGTGTCACTTTACAACCAAAGGTGCCATACATCCTATATTTTGCTTGTGGCTCCTAGCATCTGCCCCCTTCTGTTTAATTAAGCAACAAGCAATGTGGCTAGGGACCGTGCCTGGTAGGTTGTCCAATTTAACATATGGTTCTTACCCGTCATGGGAGAACTGACCTTTAGGCGTCAGCTTCCTGTCTTAGGTTGAATCCACTGTAATCAGAGCAACCCGTCACTGACTACCAGTCCAGCATTCAGCCATGCTTGTGGATAGGCCTATGCACCAGTGGGGGGGTGAGGTTCTTGCCTCACCTCTGTTGGCCCCCAAATTTTGCCTTGGTGCCAGTGGGGGGGGTAAGGTTCTTTGCCTCACCTCTGTTGGCCCCCAAATTTTAGACCATCACTAGTAGAAGGGAGGAGGATACAGAAATGCCGCGACACCAAGCCAATTGATGGCTCCTTGGAAAAATTGCGTCACTGGTGACACCATCAGCAAAGATATGCCAGTATTACCACAATAAACATGGGGTGAGCTGGCAAGGAAATTGCATCACTGGTGACACCATCAGCAAAGATATGCCAGCAGTACCACAATTCGGTGCACCAGATGATATTTCACAATGTATGCAACTGATATATAGTCCAGGCAAGTTCTGCAAGCAGTTCAAATTGGAGGAGTCTATCAATATGTCCATTTCCTCCCAAAGTAAATCAAGTCCTTGATAGCATTACTTGTTGAGTTATATTCATTGATGCATCAGTTTATACAGTTTACTGTGATTGCTATCGTAGAAGCTATAGTTTGGTTTTATCTCAGTCTTCACTGGAATTGGGATGGAGATGGAAATTCTGGCAATGATGCTAAAGAGACATTATCCTGAACAGAATTATTAAATATAATAAAAAGGAAAGGTGAAAGTAAACAAACAGATCTGTTAAACTCCTTTAAAAACAATCCTTAACAGCTGTTTACCAAATTTAAATTAGCAAACAAACAGATCTGTTAACCATCTTTAAAAACAATCATTAACAGCTGTTTACCTAATTTAAATTAAACCATATAAATCACATGAATAAAGAAAAAATTCGGATCCATTTTTTCATGAGCGCTCCTCATATAAGAAATATGGACATACACACATACAGACATACAACACAAAACAGAAGTGTGCACACAACATACAACACATAAGACAATAGTAAATAAAGGCCTTGTAATACCTAAGTGAAATCTCCATTGCAATGTTTAAAAACTCCACAGTCAAAAAATAAAACATAGTCAAAAAATAAAACTGATCAGAAAAACATTAACCTAGGTTTGTATGAGCTCAAAAAATAAATAAATAAAATAAAATAAAATAAAATAGAACTTTATGATGTGGGAAAAATGCAATAATAAAATAGATATTGAAAAAAAAACACCTTGGTTAATCACTGTCGCAGATGTAAGAATAGCCAAGCTGGAGCTCTGGATGTCAGCTGTTATGGATTTGAGTCAAATCATCTTCTTTTTCTGTAGAAATTGTTTTAGTTAATCTCTCTGGAATCCAAATTGGTTGCTGTTCATCCTGTGGGAAAACACAGATAGCGCCCCGATTCCAGACTACCACTGGATCCGGGCCTTTCCATTGTCCTGTTAGAATATCTTTCCAAAGTACCTTAGGCTTATGTACATTTTGGGGGTGTAAGTGTCTTTCCACAGCACTAAGTCCCGATGAATCTAAATTTAAAAAGTTTAGAGTAAAAAGGGTTATTTTAAGTTTATCTTTGGGGGATATATACCCCTTTCCAATTCCCTCCTTTTGTTTTAATAAGTACATTTTAATAGTTTGATGAGCTCTTTCAACTATGCCTTGTCCTTGTGGATTGTATGGAATTCCTGTTATGTGAGTAATACCAAATGATGAGCAAAATTGTTTAAAAGAGGTAGAAGTATAACCAGGACCGTTGTCCGTTTTTAATTGTTTTGGAACACCCACAGTGGAAAAATTTTGTAAACAATGAGCTATAACATCTTTAGTTTTTTCTCCGGCATGAAGGGAGCCCATCAAAAATCCGGAAGAGGTATCAACTGTAACATGTAAATATTTTAATTTTCCAAATTCTGGCAAGTGTGTGACGTCCATCTGCCAAATATGGTTAGGTATCAGTCCTCTAGGATTGACTCCAAGATTAACTTGTGGTAAAAATGTCACACAATTTTGACATTGTTTTATTATATGTCTGGCTTGTTCTTTAGTTATTTTAAAACACTTTTGTAAAGTATTAGCATTGACATGGAACCTTTTATGAAAATTTATAGCTTCTTCTATTGTGGAGAAAATATGTATGTCATGTGTAGATTTATCTGCTAGTTCATTGCCCATACTAAGGGCTCCAGGCAATCCTGTATGTGCCCTGATATGACCTATAAAGAATGGATCTTTTCGGTCCCAGATTAGACTTTGTATAGCAGAAAACAAAGAGAAAACAGTAGAAGAAGGTGAAATCCTACCAGCATCTTCAAGGGATACTATAGCATTAACTACATACTGACTATCAGAAAATAAATTAAATACAGAATCTTTAAACATCATAAAAGCTTGTAATACTGCATTAAGCTCTACCTTTTGAGCTGATTGTTTGGGTACTAAAAATGTAAAAGTTTGATCAGGAGTAACTACTGCTGCTGTACCATTGTTTGACCCATCAGTGAATATATTTGGAGCATTTATGATAGGGGTTTTTCTTGTCATTTTTGGAAAAACTACAGGATGCTTAGACCAAAAAGACAACAAGGGATTAGATGGTAAGTGATTATCAAATGAAACACTAGTTTTACACATGATTATTGCCCAAGTATTTAACTCATTAGCTAACTCATCAATTTGATCCATAGTATATGGAGTAATAATTTTATTGGGAGAAATCCCAAATACTCTCTTAGCTGCTTTTATTCCTTTGAGTATTAATTGTCCTACAGCCTCAGGATATCTAGTAAGAATAGTGTTAGGAGAATAAGATAAATGTATCCACAATAATGGACCTTCCTGCCAAAATACTCCTGTAGGAATATTTTTTTGTTGGTAGTACAATAAATAATAAAGGCAAACTTATATCAATTCTATCCAAATGCATATTTTCCATATACGTTTCAATGATTTTTAATGTTTTTCTTGCTTCAGGTGTTAACATGCGGGGTGAATTTGGATCTGATGGACCTTTTAGAATATCAAATAAAGGTCCTAACTCTCCTGTTGGTATGCCTAGATAAGGCCTTATCCAATTTATGTCTCCCAATAACTTTTGAAAGTCATTAAGTGATTTGAGTTGATCTACTCGTATTTGAATTTTTGGTGGACGGACCATGGTTGAGGATAATAGAACTCCTAAATAATTAATTGGAAGATTTAATTGTACTTTATCTATTGCTATCTCTAGATTATAATTTTTCAATAAGTTTGTAAGTGTGGCGTAACATTCTAGTAATGTGTTTTTATCTTTATGTGCCAATAACACATCATCCATATAGTGAAATATTTGTAGTTCAGGATTTTGGTTTCTAAGTGGCTGGATTGCTTTATTAACATAAATTTGACACATAGTTGGGCTGTTAGCCATCCCTTGAGGGAGTACTTTCCATTCATATCTCTGATTCGGACCTTCATGATTCAGTGCAGGGATAGTAAATGCAAAATGTGGACTATCCTCGGGATGAATTGGAATTGAAAAGAAACAATCTTTAATATCTATAGCTAAAATATGCCAGGTTTTTGGTAAAGCAGACAATTGAGGAATCCCTGATTGAGCAGGTCCCATAATAACCATCTCATTATTAATGGCTCTTAAATCTTGTAATAATCTCCATTTACCAGATTTCTTTTAATGACAAAAATGGGAGTATTATGGGGGGATACGGAAGGTTGTATATGTCCTTCCGCTAACTGTTGTCTGACCAAATCATGGGCTACTTGTATCTTTTCTTTAGTCAGGGGCCACTGAGGAACTCACACTGGTCTTTCTGATTTCCCAGTAATTTTGATTGTCTCAGTGGCCCTTTCTGAAAACCCAATTCATGTCTATTTATTTCTTGATCTATTTGAATAGGTGCTGTCATACCTTGTTCTTGTTCTCTTAATCTTTTTTCTTTCTTAAAGCCTTGTTTAGCCCTAGTGGTGGGTGCGTTAGGATTGATGTTATTTGTTAATGTCAATCCTAATTGATCTAGGACATCTCGTCCCCATAAATTTACGGGAAGATGATCCAATACATAGGGCTGTATAGTTCCTTCACATCCTTCAGGATCCCTCCAATCTAATACCATAGCACTTCTATGGGGATTTGTTGCCACTCCTAGGCCTCGAAGCGTTTGAGTGGCTTGTTGTAATGGCCAACGTTTTGGCCATTCTTGACGAGATATTATGCTGAGGTCAGCACCTGTGTCCAGCAGCCCATTAAAGTCATGTCCTTGAATATTTAATTTTAGCATTGGACGAGAATCTAAATTCAAAGACAGCATAGCCCAATCTACACCTGTGGAGCCTAATCCCTTGGAACCTCTTTCTACATTACAACTGGAAAATTTATCATGCAGGCTGGGCATTATTAATAACTGTGCTATTCTATCTCCTGGTGAAATTACTGATATACCTCTTGGAGAACTAGCTATAATTTTTATTTCACCCTCATAATCGGGATCAATTACCCCAGGACTTATCATAAGTCCTTTTAGTGTAGAAGAACTGCGTCCCAATAATAAGCCTACTGTTCCCTGGGGAAGAGGTCCTTTTACTCCTGTGGGAATGATTTGAATTCCCATCTCTGGGGTTAGTACTGCTCTGGCAGAGGCGCAGATGTCCAGCCTTGCACTCCCTCTAGTTTGTCTGATGAGGGATTTAATGGATAATGCGTCCTGGGCACTACCTTGATGGTGCTGTTGGGTTCCTCCATTGCCCCATATATTTGTGGTTTTGGGCCCCGGGGCATTGGGCCCTCTAGTCCGTTTTTTGGCAATGGAGCTTGATACCTTTCTCCACGATATCGTGGGTAAACACTTGGTCCTTGTCCATTTTTTGATAACGGAATACCCTCTATGGTGGTTTGAGAACGGCATTCATTAGCCCAATGTTTCCCTCTATGGCATCGTGGGCAAATACCTGGTATTCTATTCCTTTGATATCCAGCTTTGTTAAACCCTCCTCTTACGGGGCAACTCCTTTTAAAATGTCCTGTTTGATTACAATTATAGCATGTTTTTGGCCTGGCATCTAAAGCTTGTTGTACTGCTGCTAAGACTTGCCCTTGTTCATTAATGTCTCTACATAATTTAATATATGTGTTTAAATCTTCATGTCTCCATGGTCTAATGACCTCTCTGCAGCAACGATTTGCTTGGTCATAAGCCAGTTGTTTTATAAATGGCATTACCTGTTCTGTATTACCAAATATCCTAGAGGCTGACTGAATAAGTCTATCTACAAATTCAGCGTAAGGTTCATTAGTTCCTTGTATTACCTTAGATAATTGACCTTGTAAGTCTCCATGCCCCTGTAAAGTTTTCCATGCCCTAACTGCATCTACAGCAATTTGTGCGTATACGCCAGGGTCATATTCAATTTGCTGTCTTTGACCCTCATATGGTCCCTTTCCCAATAGCATGTCCATATTTCTTTGAGGGTAACCAGCTTCTGCATTTCGCCTAGCTGTCTCCATGCAAAATTCCTCATTGGCAACCTTCCATAACAAATATTTCCTCCGTTTAGCACAGATCAACACATGTTAGCCCAATCTGCTGGTGTCATGTCCAAGTTGGTAACAGATTCGACCATGCTTATTGTGAAGGGAGCTTGCGGCCCATAGGTCATTACAGCCTCCTTTAATTGCTTTATTGTTTTGAAATCTAAAGCACGGTGAATTCGTTGCCCTCCTGCCTGCTCAAGTACAGGGCATGCTAATCTTTGGGGTCCTGCCTCAGAATTCCGTCCATCAACTACGGGAGTTGAGGGCCACTCAGCGGTAGATGGAGCTGTTGGTTGAGTTACGCCCTCTGGTGATAGAACGGAGTTAGTAGCAACCTCCTGTTGTAATTCTCCACCTGATGGCTGCTTTTCCTCTAAGCTTGCTTTCTTTAAATTTTCCTCTGTCTGACTAGCTTGAGAGACCTTCTCGTTTGCTTGACCTAGCGTTTTTTCTACCATAGTCTGGACCTCTAACAATTTACTTAGCAGTTTTTCGGTTTGCTTTTTACTGGATTTTAATCTACTATAAAGGTAACATAACCCAATAAGATAGCATAAAACAAAGCCGAAACAGAAAGAAACAAAAACGGAACAGAGAATGGTTGTATCTATTTTCTCTTTCTCAGGGCCGAATAACTTCAAACCTTGAGCCAACCATTTTTTCCAGTTCGCCTGAGAAAATTCTAGGGCTAGGGAGCTTGAAATAAAAACAAAATAAATCAAAACAAGAACACATTGTTTTTTGAGATAGTCACCCATCCTGTCGCCTTCCCTCAGGGGCGAGCAATTTTACTCACCTCTAAGTTCCAGGCGTTCCCCGTGCGGGCCACCAAATGCCGCAGTCTTGGCTGGGCACAGAGTCACGAGCCACTCAAGCAGGAACAAAACTTTATTTTGAAAAAGCCGCCAACACTCTCAGTGCCAGCAAGCCAAAAACCGGTCCTCCCACGCGGGCGTCTGACCGGAACCGCGCGTCTCCCGGAACCTCCGGTCTCCTGGGACCTCCCCCGGAATTCCCTCCTACTATCCTTCCCCAACCAATGGGAACTCTCCATGAGTCCCCGTAACATGAGTCCGGTAGTAGGCCAAGGTGAACAGCAGGAGCCCAATTTGCATATGAATGTAAATCTTAGCATAATAATACCTCAGTGGCTAGCTGGCATCACTTTACAACCAAAGGTGCCATACATCGTATATTTTGCTTGTGGCTCCTAGCACATATGTATTTCTTATAATTGTCATATTAACTCTGCAATGTGTCTTCATAATACAGCCATAAAGAAAAAAATTAGGTTATTTGGCTTTGAAAATAAGTTAGGCTCAGGGCTGCAACTTAGAAACCTGTGGAATTAGATTTTCCCTGAAAAAGATATTTCTTTAGCATTTATAGGTGGGCATTCTTAAACTGCAGGCTCTGTGTAGTTACAGCAGCAGGTCTGGGTGAAACTGGAAGTGCAGGTTAGTGGCTGGAAGGCAGAACTGGAAATTTTGAGTGACATTGGAAGAACCAATGAGAAGCCCGTGAACATGCGGGAGGCGGGACCAGGAAGCCAGTCAACAGGCCAGGCTTGGGGCGTTACCATGGTGACCCTAGTTGGTTGCATTCCATTGTCTGTGTTTCCTGGAGGCGGCAGGATCCTCTGGTGGGCAGTGGCTGCCTTGTCTCTGTGACCTGCACTTGTAGCCTGTGTTCTCCTGTCTTTGTACCTTCCCTTGCAGCACGTGGGACTTTAAAAGTGAGTTTTAACAGCAGACGCCAGTGTTCCTACCAGATCTTAAGGCAGTCTGCCCTTGGCACCCAGGCCAGGTTGTTTAAGGGTTAAAGCACTGCTGGCTGGGGGTCTAGTACAGACCCCATAGGGAGCAGCAGCTAATTTGTCCCCAGCAGCTGAGTCACAGCCACTGTGATCCATAGGACAGGAATGTAGCAAAGAGGTTCAGGATAAACCTTGTGAGTCTTCACAAAAACAAGAGAAAATAAAATTCACTTCTCTAACAGGTAAAGAATTCTTGTATCAAGTCTCATCACAAGTTTCCCCCCTTTTCTCCCTCTCCAAGCTCAGACTCTAGTACATGAACCCAAAAAACCTTTACCTAATATTATTTCAAAATATAAAGATTCACAAAAACAAACCAAGAGAGTCCACAGAAGCGCTTTGCCCATGGGAGAGGACTGAACTTAACAACATGTCCCATTAGCCATCTTAATAACTCTTTGCCTTTATTTAGGGTTTCTAGAATTTTAAAAATGATTTTTTTTCTTTCTACAAACAAAATATTCCGTTTAACGTCACAGATTTTCTTCTGCCTAATTCACTTACTTTCTACAATTCAGCCCACAATACTCTGCAATTCGAAGCATGATTAACTTCTAGAGAAAAATTACAACTACACTACATTTCTACAAATCACCCTGGAATGCCCCTACAGGCCACCAATTGTCCAGTCTCATACTAAAACACTCAGGGTCACTCCAGGTGAACTGGGCTGCACGAAATAACTTCACAGAGACAGAGAAATGACTTTTTCTTTGGGTCCTGTGATAGCTTCTCTGACCTTAGGGGTCGGGGAAGAGAGAGAGAGAAAAAGAGAGAGGAGAGGAGAGGAGAGAGAGAGAGAGAGAGAGAGAGAGAGAGAGAGAGAGATGGAGAGATCACCTGCTGACCCCTTTTATAGGGAAAAGCCATTCAAATGAGGCAAGGGGTCAGGGTTCAGGGGGGTGGGTCTAGCTCCTGATGTCAGCTGTCAGAAGATTGACTGACATCTGGGGAGGCTACGCCCATCTCATGAGCTGTGTGGGGATCATGGCCGGGCAAGCAAAAAGACCAGAGACCCCCCTCACCCCAAAAAAAAGAGGGGGCACATGGGCTCAGTCCACCCTGTGTGCTCAGTGCTCATGTTTCTCACACACAGCCCAGGGCTGGCTGGCCACATGTCCACACTCTTGTCACTCAAGGCTAAGGGGCGCTGGGTTCCTATGTGGCAGCTCCTGACTCCCCTCCCCTCAAAAGGTGAGGTGCTGGTCTTAGTCTCCATTATTTCTGCGGTTCTGTTAGAATTCCCTTGGGTGTGGTGTCCTGCTGTGGCCCACTGCCCCATGGCCCTGTGAGTGGTACAGGACCTCAGCATGTAGGTACTCATCTGCAGTATCCAGATGAAATTGTTGGGAATGGCATTCCTGGGAACTGTGCAGACAGTGAGAGGATGGACTAGGAGACAGGCTCCTGATGGTGCAGGGGCAGTAGGGCAGGAAACGGGGGTCTGGACACCAAGACCCTGAAGCAACACTTGATTAGTGGTTGCATAGCCCAGAAGGATGTTCCCAAAGTCTGAGCCCTGAGCAATGCACAGGAGTTGGTGCCATTCTATTCTAAGGTGCAAGCTTGGTAACAGCCTTGGGACTCTCAGTTCAAGCAACTTAGGGTCTTTGACTGCGCTGAGCTTGGAGGGACTGTCCCCATTGCTTGGTCTCCTGCCTGTGCTGCTGTGGTTTTCTTCTGCAGGTGCCTGTTAGCCACTGCAAGTCTCTGTTGGTGAACAGTAGTAAGCAGAGCTGCTGGACTCCAATACCTCCAAGCAAAAGTGGTAGGAACTTAGACCAGGTGCTCAGACCTTGAATTCCAGGCCAAAACCAGCTCAGGAATTGAGCAGATGCCACTGAGATTCAAAGTGAGCCCAGAGACTCGGAGAATCTGACATGGAGAGTTTCTGTCTGGCTCCCAGGCCATGTGGCCTGCTGTCATTACAGATCAGAGAGGCCAAAGAGTCCACCCCCACCTCCCCCAGCCCAATGAATGGCAGGGACTGTGGATGGGAGAAGACCAAGGGGCGGAGAGAGACAGGCTGAGCTCAGGGTGGGAATCAGCTTTGCTGGGGGTGGTTCAGGTCTGATAGGCCACAGCTTCCCAGCTCCCCTCCCCAGGGAGCCTCTCCCACCCCCCCCCAACTCCACTGAATCAGTGAAGCCAGATTCACAGATAGGTAGGTAGTTAGGTAAATTGAGCCTAATATCGAGTAAGATACAGAAAATGGATAACATTATGGAGAAATGAGTCCAGGAACCAGAGCAGCACTTGGGGAAATTGAAATGTTACTCTCCCTAAGGCCTGGAACCCATCCTAAGGGACTGTTCATGAATCAGCTCCCAGCAAACAGGGAGACTACACATGCATAGATCCTATTTTGTCCCTCATATCTACCATTTCATTGGAAGACTGTTATTATTCCTAGATCAATATTTCATTGCCTAAGTGGTTTAGTGCATATTGATTTTGTTCTTGTGAACGTTTATTTCTTTCCTGTATATTTTATTTCTTGTATCTTTCACTTTTTAAATCTTTTTCCTCTTTCCTATTTTCTGTCTTATTTTTATTACTTTTCTCCTCTCACTTCTCATGTTCTTTCTTCCACTCTTTCTTTCATTTTGACCTCAATTTTTTGCTCCTCCTCCCTCATAACCATCATATCCTACATCCCTTCTATGATATTGTGATTACCACGTAAAATTGTGAACTCTTACGTAAACTTACTCTTATCACGGGGACAAGAGCTGATCCTATGGTTTCTCAGGATTGTAGCAACCAGCAGTGCAGATTTCATTGCAAGAGATATTTGGTTTCATACTGTAAATTGTTTCCATTGTTGGGTTGTGGCTCAGTGGTTAAGCATCCCTGGGTTTAATCTCTGGTTTAAAAAAAAAGTCATTTCAACAGAGGCCCTAATAATAAATAACAATTAAATTGTTAGTGTCTGTCTCCCCCTAAACTATGAGAAAAAAATAACCTTCAGGGACACTATAAACCCACAAGGTTAAAACCCTGGTACCTCAAAAAGCAACTGTTAGATGGGTAGGCATACAAACAACATGAAGGTATTTTGTTTCAACCTTCAGCTAAAAGCAAGGAAACAAAATACCTTAATGTACATAGTTAAGAAAGAGGTGTTTCACTAGGTATTGTAATGCAATTCGTGCCTGTCATCCCAGTGGCTTGGGATGCTGGGGCAGGAGGATCACAAGTTCAAGGCCAGCCTCGACAACTTAGGGAGGCTCTAAGCAACTCAGCAAGACCCTGTCTCTAAATAAAATGCAAAATAGGGCTGGGGATGGGGCTCAGTAGTCGAGTGCCCCTGAGTTCAATTCCCAGTACCAAAAAAATAAATAAAATAAAATATTAAAAAAGGTTGGGGTGTGGCTCAGTGGTTAAGCATCCCTGGGTTTAATCTCTGGTTAAAAAAAAAAAAGTCATTTAAACAGAGGCCCTAATAATAATATGGGAAAAAGAAGCCTCAGGGTTTAAAGTGCTCAGCAAAAAGCAGAGCATGTGCCTTAATCCCAGCCACTCTGCAGAATGAGGCAGGAGACAACAAATTCAAAGCCCCCCTGAGCAAAAGAAAGGCTGTAAGTAACTCAGTGGGACCTGGTCTGAATAAAATAAAATAAAATAAAATAAAATAAAATAAAATAAAATGAAATAAAATCAAATAAAAAATAAAATAGTAAAATAAAATAAAATAAAAATACAATAAAATAAATAAATAATTAAATAAATAAAAATAAATAAATAAATAAAAAATTAGAAATAAATAAATAAATATGAAAATAAATAAACAAATAAAATAAATAAAAATAAATAAATAAAAACAAACAAATAAATAAATAATAAAATAAAATAAATAAAAATAATAAAATAAAATAATAAAATAAATATAAAAAAATAGGCTGGGGATGTGGCTTAGTGGCCAAGTGCCTCTGAGTTTATTCCACAGTACAAAAAAAAATCAACAAAATGACAGAGGACTCCCAGGACCATGCCCAATGGCACCTCGTCACATGTCCCTGCCACCAGGTCCCAGTGGGATGGAGTCTTTAAGTGCAGAGGTGAGTGGCCGAGTCCAGGCACACCTGTCCTGTTGAGGGGGAGGCTGTAGAGTCCCAGGAGGCCAGCAGTTCCACCCCCAGCCCTGCAGAAGGAAGGGGACTCAGGGCCACCTGAGAATGTCACTTTGCCTCAGTGACAGCCACTCCTGATTCCTTTTCTTTCCTCCTCTTCCTCCTCAGGGCTGTTTCCTTGGGTCCCAGGAGTCTGTAGAGGTCAATCCTGGGTGGTGGAAAGTTCCTGTTTAAGGCTCAGAATCAACACACTCCCTTCCTGTGCAATACACAACCCTGTCACAGCAGGATGGAAAGGTGGCCCTCAGTGACCCACCCAGGAGAGACAGGGACAGTACTCCTGCAGGGAGGCCCACAGACCAGACTGAAGTACAAGCACAGCCCCTCTCACCCCCCCAGGGATCCGAGGCTAATCTCAGCCCTCAGGGTGGAGGACACAGAGCCGGGTAGTCAAGCTACACAGAGACCTTAAGTAATATTAAGGCAGGGCACAAATGTCACCCCAGGAATAGTCGCAGTAGATGGCACACTTTCAACATATGTGAAGGTGTCCAGCTAAGTCTTCAAGTCCAGGATCACCCTCGCTGAGATGCTGAGGACCACGGGGAACTCAGGCCGTCACAGGTGGGACCGGGTGTTGGAGAAGACAAGGGATCACAGAACTGCAGGCTGATTCGCTGGGGAGGTCCCCAGGGGAAATGGGGACTTGAATGGTGTCAGAGCCAAGAGCAAAATACCAAGGAGAGACAGTGGGGACACAGATGGGGTGATAGGAGAGGCCAGGCTCGGCTGGGGGGGGGGCTGCACCACATTCAGAGAACAGGGTGGGGCACTGCAGAGGCTTTGCCAAGTGATCAGGAAGGAGACACAGGGGACCCAAGGAGATTCTTAAGATAGGCAGAAAGTCCTCAGAGCTAAGAAAAAAGGAGGGGTCATCCACTGGTGGGAGATGTTCCTGCACCTGCTGTCTGACAGGTCCCAGGGAGAGGGATGCTGAGCAGGGTTGCATCATCTGGAAACCAGAACCATTAGGAATGTGACGTGTTTTGTTTCGGATCCTCATGATATGCATAACAGGGCTCCGTCAATCAGTCAATCAATTATCAATCAATCACAAAAGTACGTGTTGCTTGAGATTGCAGGAAAATTCCCAGAAGGAGACTAAGGATGCAAGGAAGACATGTTCCCAAGTGCGTTTCAATCTCTCTCAGGATACAGACAATAGTGTTATTGCTCAAGAAATTCATGGGAAAAAGATTGCAAATCGAGGTTCCTGAGAAAAGCATCACTATTGACACTCAGCCCCCCCCCATTCTAAAGCCACTACCTGTGCGATGTACATTTCCCCCCACCAAGAGACCCTCCTTTGCCTCACACAGGAATTCATGATGAGAGTTGGAAACCCACAGTTAATATAAAATGACAAAGGGGCTTAGGTGCCTGTCCTTTATTTAAAGATTACAAAGACATAAGAATCGGTGTGCTTTGGCCAAGGATCAAGGAAACTCTTGTAAGAAAGCAATTAAATAGATCATCTTAAAAAGCAAGTTACCTTGGAAATTAAAAATAGAACCATGTAAAATTAATATAGATATAGTTTAGAGGCACTTGAGAGTCGTAAGGCTTTGAAGTAATCGATTTTCACTCCTTGAAGTGTGTTTTATGGGGGCTTTAGTTTAGAAGCAAGAAAACTTACCAATACTCGTAGGTATGCTGTAAAGTTAAAGATTCATGAAATAATTATAGGTATGCTTTGAAATCAAAGGTTCGTGAAATAATGACACGGATGCTTTAAAGTGAGAAGTGAATAATAGGTCAAGAGACACGTAGCCTAGTTGTGTCGCCAAGCACCTAGTGATTGAGGTGACAATGTAAAAGCTTAATCACAATGGGCTAAGGTTACAGGGAAAATATTTTAAACAATGTACTCAATAGCTTAGGTGATCAAAATATGTTGGAAAAGATGGTGAGTCTTGAAAATCATGTAAATCAAAGAAGTTTGGGGGCTTTGAGGCTATGCATTAACTACATTTTTGGAAAAAAGGTATAAAAATAAAGTCCCCTCCAGGGGCAGCAGATCTTTCTAGAAGCTGCTCCTAAATTCATGGTACAGGGAGGGAGGTTGGTGTACCATCTGGAGACTGAGTGGAAGAGGGGCTGGCGGGTGAATGACCACAGGGTCAGCCACAGCCAGGGTCAAGGACACAGCCAGTTCAGGTGGCAGTGAGTGAGGCATGCCACCACGTGGGGCAGCATGGTAGGAGGATGCTCTTTGCCTGGGCCACCTGCTGCTGTCTCCAGGTCATGACTGCCAGATAGGAATGGAATCATGGAAAAATGCTAATTTTGCAGGTGACACAGAAACCTTTTGTGGATGGGGAGATGTCATCCCCACACATTTAGGTGGCTGGGGGTGAAGGATTCTTTCTCCCCAGTCTCCATATATCTCTCCTTGTCTCCTTCTCCCTCTGCCCTGCCTGCTACAGGTCCCTGTCCCCAGGCTCTGGACACCCCCATTCCCCCACCCCTAGGTCTCCTTCCTGACGTGCTCCTCCCTGGGCTTCCCTGTAAAATACAGGCATTCTGTTCACCTACAACTGCAAACAAATTTTTAAAAAGAAAAAGAGAACAGAACAGGGCTTTTAAAGAAGCTATTCAAAGACCACATCCCAGCTGTGCCCTGGCAGGGGGCTACCACGGGTGAGGCTGGTGGAGCGTGGAAATCCACCTATTATTTTGGGAGATGGTCACTTTCTAGTTCTAGGTAACATCTTCTTTTCTTGGACAGATAACTGAAGGGTTTTTTTTTTTTTTTTTTGTGTGTGTGTGTGTGTGTGTGTGTGTGTCCAGGTTATGGAGGGGCAGAGGGAGGAGATGGGAAGGAAAACATATGTCTTGAAGCCACATGGGGCTCTATTCCAAAGTGGCTGCTGTTATACAGACACACAGAGCAAGACCAGCCCCAGAGCCACCAACCTGACCCACTTGAATAGTTCAAAATGGGTGCATATGGCTGCAAAAAAAACTCTTGTTCTGTTCAACAGATTTAATGTTTAGGCTGATCTTCACCTCAATCCAAGTTCAAAACTGCAGCCCCGGGGATGCCAATAGGTCTGTCTTGACTCTCTGATATTCTTCTTTACAGCTACAGTGGGAACTACTTGAAAGAAAAGCAGATTTTTTTTTTAAAGACCTGTTCTGTCTCTCAGCAGGGAGACACCATGGCTTTGTTTCCAAGAATTCAAGGTGCTGAGCTGAGGAATTGGTTTGGTGGTGAGCTCCTTGTGCACATTCCCAAACAGAATCAATCCTTCCTTAATTTCCAGATCACCCCAATCTGCCCTCTGTGGGGGGGGGCAGGGGGAGCAGCTATTTCCTCCTTTAGCTGTTCAATGGGGTTTTCTGGAAAGGGAGGCCAGCTGTCCCTGAGCTCTGGGCCAGTTGGTCATGCTACCTGGGGATTTTTGATAAAAGGAAATTTTATAAATCATTCAAAACATAACAGCTTAAGTGACCCGTTTCCTTACAAGTTGCTCCAGGGCTCAATATAAACTTTGCAAAGAGTACAACCAGGCTCAGCAGGAACTCAGTGAGTCAACACCTAACCCCTTCTGCTTCGGTGTGGGTATGGAATCCAGCGGCCACTCTCTGTCCTGTGGTATCTGCTGCTGTGACCCCAGAGTGTCAACTTGCACTTTGCAATAATCCTGGTGCCCTGGAGAGATCCAAAGGGAGTGGTCACAAGCAGCCTGACATCTACCAGGTGGGCTGCACCATCCAGTTGGGCAGGTGGGTGGAACACTGTCACCCTGCAGAACAGAGGTGCCCTCCCACATCCAGGGGCTTCCAGAATTTTTTCTGATGGCTCCTGGTTTATATGCTCACCCCCGGACTCCGTTGGGCACAGACTGCAACGTGCAGATTTTTCTAGTTTATGTTTCCTGCCTCCCGGAGTTGAACTAGGAACTCTCAAATCCCCAAGGGCTGAAAAACCATGTGACATGCCCTTTGAGGGTCAGCAAATGTGGTGACAGCGCAGTGACATGACCTTCAGGGCTTCTTTTTTAATTTTTTTTAATATATAGTTTTTAGTTCTAGGTGCACAGAATATAGTTTATTTCTATGTGCTGCTGAGTATCACAACCAGTGCCTCATGCATGGTAGGCAAGCGCTCCACCACTGAACCCCAGCCGTGGCCCCCTGTAGAGCTTCTCGAACAGCAGAGTAGATATTATTCCCATCTCCAAAAGAGAATTAAAGGTCAAAACGTTTGCAAGGTTTTGACTATTAGCTCTGGGTGTTGTGATTGAGGGTCTTAAAGGGGCCATTGTCATAGAATTCCCAACTCCTGGGCACTAGGGAACCATGGGCCCAGCCCCTTGAACTCAGGGCCTGTCCATCTGGGCTGGAACTGCCCAATCTTGGAGTCCTGTCTGCTCTGGGTGTCAGTCAGTGAGTAAAATGGTGAAAAAGATCTTGTTCTTGGAGGAGAGATCACACCAGGGCCTAGGTGGTCAGCCCCAAGCATGCACCTGAGCCTAGTACTGAAGGGCTGGGATGTAGACTGAGAATCTGCATTTCTGTTCTCTGGTGAAACTCCTGTTGATGTGGGGCTCACCCTTTGGAACCCACACTCAACCACAGTGTGACTTAGGCTGGACTGCTGTTTCCTAAGTGACAGGGAACACAGGTGAGTGGGGTGGGACCATGAGGTTCAGAGAATAATTCTATAAAGTGGGTCTCCTGTGCTGACCCCCCACATGCTTTCTTTTCCAAAGAAGCAATTTACCTGCAGCCCTGCCTGGCTAAAGTGGACTGGGTCTGTCACTTGGCTGAGAGGAACTGCTATTTCCCTAACCTGGCTCTCCAGGGCAGGGGGATTGCCCAAATGGAAAAACTGCAGGTGGCAGAGGAGCACCGGGGTCCTTTGCGTTTTCTGGGGTGACCTGGTGGCTCTCACTTTCCAAACTGAGTCTGAAGACCCCCAGCCTGGTCTCAGCAAACTGTCTGTTTTCTGCAGAAGGAAAGCAGGCCTGAAATAATGTCCATCAGAGGAACCGAAGTTACCCTGAAGAGGAGGGGACTTTGGTGACTCTTTCCACCCACCAGATTCTGAAACTCAGGGAGATGAGCGTAATTCCTTCGAACCATAAAATATGTGTGAAGTTATGCTCAAGAGTCCAATGAGACCAAGTCAGCCTAGGCTACTGTGACCCAGAGTGTCACGGCCGAGGGGACTTGGCAGTCTATCCTTTCAAGAAATGCAGACCTGTTACTCTGAGGGACATGTGTGACATCTTTCTGACTTGGTGGCAAGAATTGGGGTTTGAAGTGTGTGTGTGGGGGTCTTCTTGCCCTCGACCCCTGAGCCCCATCCCCAGCCCTATTTTGCATTTTATTTAGAGACAGGGTCTTCCTGAGTTGCTTAGTGCCTCGCTTTGGCAAAGGCTGGCCTCCAACTTGGGGATCCTCCTGCCTCAGCCTCCCGAGCCATTTGGGATGACAGGCATGTGCAGCCACACCTGGCCCCAAGGTTATTTTCTTTTATACGTTAAAAACCCTGTGGGTAGCTCTGACAGAGGCACACCTGGTTTCAGGGATCACCGTCTTTTCCTCACCAGTTTCCCAATCCATTTTCCGGCCTCCCCTGTGGCCACTAGACGGCGGTCGGCTTTCCACGTTCATTTCCTACAGACATTTGTGGGCCTCTGGACCCTCTGGGCAGACTCCCCTCTGGCAGGGGAACCACTGTCCACCCTGAAGAGCTTTCAAATCTGTCTATGTCCACTTCATACATGAGGAGACCAAGCTGGGGGTCTTCAGACTCAGTTTGGAAAGTGAAAGCTACCAGGTCACCCCAGAAAACACAAAGGACCCCGGTGCTCCTCTGCCACCTGCAGTTTTCCATGCCAGCAATCCCCCTGCACTGGAGAGCCAGGTTAGGGAAGTAGCAGTTCCTCTTAACCAGGAGGCCAGAATGTTCTACCCCAATGGTGCCCAAATCCCCATACCTCATCACCAGGCTCCGGGGTCTGAACACATACCATTATAGAGGTTTTATCTGGATTCCTTCCAGAACCTTCTTGCCTGACCCTTGAGTCATGTCATCATCCCCAACTTACCTGTTCACTGATTATTGCTGGTTAAGTGCCCTGGAAATAGGTTTGCACAGCATCCCCAGGAACCCCTCGGCAATACTTAGGCTGAGCACATCGCTGCCCACCGTCCGTCTGTCCAGCTGCTGCTCAGGATGTCTGCCTTAGACTAGTCCCCATGGGAAGACACAGGAGCCACCAACCCCCAAAACAAGAAAGACCTGGGAGAGCAGGCAGGAAATGTCACCCACTGTTCAGAGCAGGAAGCCAGACCTAAGGACCCTGTGTAACCATCTGGCACACAATGGTGGTGACAGAGCTGTCCTGGATCAATATCCCCCGACGCCTGGCACATCAACACACGAATGGATAAAGGAATTATTGTTATATATACACAATGGAATATTACTCAGCCATAAAGAAGAATGACCTTATGACATTCACCAGTCAATGGATATCGCGCTAAGTGAAACAAGCCAACCCCCCAAACAACCAAAGGTGGCCTGGTTTTGAGGATAGGTGGAGGCCAGACCACAATAAAGGAGGGAGGGAAAGAGGAGAAGTTCACAGGAGATTCACCAAAGAAGCATAGAAGGAAGGGAGCAGAGATTCGACTAGGAAAGACAGCAGAATGAATCAGTTTCCTGCGTATGCACAGGAGAGTACATAAGTGAATTCCACCATCACGCCCACCCCCGAGAAGGGGATTCCTAAATAGAATAAGATATGTCATATGCTAGTATGATTTTTATCAAATTGGACTCTACTGTCCTGTGTAATTAAGAATAAAATAAAATACCAAATAGGAACATGAAACCAAATGGATGGCATCATGGCCACCGGGTGCATTTTTAGCGGATTTAGTGAGTATATATTTATTCATGGGCAAGTCTACGGAGTTACCTATAGAATTAGAAAAATCTCAAATCAGCTTTCCTGGCTTCACAATGAAACCCCCAATATATATATTTTTCCCTTGAAGAGACTCACCCTTGGGCCCCTCTTAACAATGTCTTGTGTGTATTCTGTCACTTTGGGCTCCCACCCCCTGATATTTGGGGAGCAAGACACAGAGCTCTCTTTTGAGTCACATCTGCTCTGGTTGGGATCAAGACCAGCAGGCAGGGGTGAGCAGTTAGGAATGCTGATGTTTTTTCTTTGTAAAGTGCAGAGTGTCCAATTGCGACTGATGTAGGAAGGCAGATGAGTCCCCCTGAGTTCTGGGATCCAGGTGAGGAGCCTGGACCAGAGACAGGGCCCAGGTTGGCCTTGGTCTGTGCAAGGCTGCCATCATGTGGCCGTTACAGGTATTTCTCTCTCTTAAAAAAAATAGACTGTCCAGGGAGCCAGAGAGCCCAGGGGCAGCTGGGTTTGACCCAGGTCTGAGCTTTCTGACGTGTCTCTTCCGTGCAGATACGCTTATTCTGCCTCCAGGCCGAGTTTTGGCTCAAAAAATGCAGATTGATTTCAGCTGAAGGAAAAAAATCAGGCTCTGAGGGTCCTATCCAGTTCCAGTCTCCTCCAGGGCACCTGTGGAGCCTCATGTGAACCTCCACCCAAGGGACAGAGGTGCATGGACCACTTCCCGAGAGGCTGAAAGGCCATTTCTGTTTGCATAGTTTGGCACAGATCAAGAGAAGACAAGTCAGCCCCAAGAGGCCCAGGTAATGAAACTTTGAAGAATCCACCTCGAGGTCTTAGCGTTAGAACCCAACAGAACTTAGAACTCGGGTCACCAGGCACACACAGTCCAGAGAGAGAGCGGGAGAGAGAGAGAGGGGGGTGGCGCCTCATTGAGCTCATTTAAAGGGAGATGCAAGAGAAAAAAAGATGTTTTTCATGATGTACCCAAACCTTACAGGGTTCTAGGCACAAAAGTGTCCAGAGCATCTCAGCTACATCCTGCTATGTCCCATATAAGCGTGCATTCCTAGTTAAAATTGAAATGGAGCCAAATTTTTATTTGAGATATATTTTACTATAAATTTGCTTTCAAGAGATAAAACAACCATTGAGTAGTCTTGAACTCTCAAATTATTGTAGAAACTTTATAACAAAATTCTGTTAACAGAAATATCCAAGAACTTTATATTTTCATCGAGATATTTCTTCTTATCAAGGTACAATAATTTGTTTACATTCTGAGGTTTTTAGAAATTGTTCCAAAGTACAACCAGGAAAAATTCTAAAAGAAAAAGAAGATACTTCAACAGAAAGGAAGTACACTAGAGGTCCTCAGAAGAAGAAAGAAATCATCTTTGGGTAAAACAAGAAGTTTATATTACAGATTTCAATGATAGAAAAATTTTCCTACATAGGAAAATCTTTGCATCATTATCTAGACAGGTATAGAAAGTTAAAACAATTAAAAATGACATTTCTTAATGTACTGGACTGACAATAAAAATTTTAACTGGTTAATTCCAGGATATTTCAGACTATTTGCCTGATTTTACTATGCTGATGTGAGCTAAAATTTTTCCATATTTTTGACATGATAAAGACCTATAAAACATTAAGTTTATTTTCTTTAAGGAAGGTCTTTATTGCCTAATGATACTTGCTGTTTAAGGCAAGGATTAATTTTGGTGAATAAATTCACATCCTGATTTAACACATGTTGACTCAGCCCTGACCCCAGACCCTTACAACTGCTTATTAGGAGACACCTACAGGTAAAAGGGAGCAGCCCAGAGAAGACCAATCCAGGCCAGTCCTCATCCCTTCTGTGTGTGTATATGCAGGTGTGGTTGACATTAGTTGCAGGGGACCTACAAGGACAGAACTAGGTGATTTCAGGACATGGGTGGTAGGGTGGATATCTAATTATCAGATTCTAGTTTTTCGACTCAAATATTTATCCAAAGACCTTATTCTGGGACCCAGGGGATGGAGGTCTATATGCACAGATTCATCTCTATCTGATCTGTGTAGAACACATTCCCATAGGAGTGTCCCCTGGGGAGGCAGCCAGGATGGTCACGGGGAATTGTTGTCCTACATGGAAGGCAGACTCTTTGCAGAGCTCCCTGGAGAACGTCAAAGAGGTTCTGGTTAATTCTGTCTCCTTGAAGGGAGAGAGCAAGGAAACCCACACCACCCACCGTTGTTTATCTCTGGTCTGGGGAAGGATCTCCCCACGAAAGAACTGGAGATGCCCAGAATAGACCAGAACAAATACCCACGTTGGGGACTTCCCCAAATCTCTGTCTGAGAACTTTACCCCTTGAATGACCAATATGTCTATTCCCTTAAATGCTAACATCCTTACCAGGAAAATTTTGACACAAAAAGAGAGCGCCGTACAGACAAAGAGGCACAACGAGCCCATGCTTTTTAAGACTGTGCCACACCACAAGTCTCTGTAGTCCCATTAGACAAGGTGCTGTGTCTTCTTCACCTGCCTGCAGAACATTCTAGGAAGAAATGTCTTTTCCTGCAGCAGGTCAGCCCTTTCAGTACGGTTGAAAAGGGTCAGGGACAGTGTATGGGTGTCCTCCTGGGCTGCATCAAATGACTTTTTTTTTTTTTTCCTGGGCTTCTCTGGGTTCTAACTGCTGCTACTTCCAAAGAGAAAAAGTTCATTGGATGGGACTTCACACCAATTAACTGGATTAACATTCATCATGCCTTCAAGAACCACATCTTCAGATAGAGTCACATTCGGAGGCTCTGGGTATCTGGATCATCAACATATATGATTCAGGGAGGGGACTCAATTCAGCTGGTGACATAAACTAGTCTCCTGCTGAAGACAGACTCCCAGGGAATAGTGACCGAAGGGACACACACATAAGCTTTTAATTGCTACTGTCAGATTATATCACAGAAGGGCTGCTGAAGTCCCGTCATCACAAGAGATCTCTGTTTGTAGCTGCTTCTCTGCAGCCAAGATCCCCTGGGTGTTGGCAAGGAAGGGAATAAAATTATCCTTGTGGCAAATAAAATCACTCTGTTCTTATTTTTTTATTTCCAATTTCCCCAACGGACAAGCTTGCGTCACCTCAGTTGATTTCCATCCAATTAGATTTTTTTTTCTTCTTCCCTGAACCATATGCAAATTGGGGTCTGTGATGGGCTTTTTTGCACCCTGTGGTCTCCAAGCATTTGTGAGGAACCCCGGTGGGACAATGCAGGGGGAAATGAAGGTCAGGTCACTGACGTCTGGAAGCCTACCCTTTATTAGTGTGGCCATGATCCAGAGGGATGATTCCCAAAGTCTGATCCCTGAGCACACTGGAGCGTCTACTTTTATACATAAGCAAGTTTGAGGCTCATCAGGGTCACAGAGTTGGGGCAATACCATTGGGGACTGGATTGCATTTATATATGCATCACACAAGTCCTGCTTTTCTGAATAATTGTCACTTTGCAAGTGGGAAGAGAGTAAGGAATGTTGCAAGTGTCTTGTGATCTGGCGGAGGTGCTTTGGCTTTGCAACCAGATACAGCTCATCCTGAATCCCAACCCCAGCTGCTTATTAGTTGTGGGACTTTGTCCACAGAAGGAAACAGGTTTTACAAAGGGCCGAATAAGAAGTTTGTCTTTAGTGTATTTAAACAGCAGAGTCAAGGCTGTGGACAGAGAACAGGGTATGTGTCCCCAGATCCCTGGGAAGCCATCTTCCTTTGGGTGCACATGTCTGCCATGAGAAAGAGCCTGTGACCAGCCCCAGGTGGGAAAGCCTTTTCTGTTTGGAGCTCCCTGCTGTCACTCAGGTCTCTGCTGCTCTTTGGGCCCCCGGAGAAACCAAGAGCAAGGAATTGTATCCCTCCCCTCTAGCACATAAAGGGGTTAAACCAAGGCTTACATCTTGGATGTAAGGGGACCCCCAGTTCTCAAATTTGGAACTTGGCTGCTGTGTTCATATATGCTGGAGAGAGAGTCAGATTTGAGGGTGTCATTAAAAAAACAAACAAATACTTTATTACTAGTACTTAGTCACATAAAGGTAATATTATGGCTCTATGGGGTTATGTTATTAAAATCAATTTCAACTGCTTCTTTTTTTAAAAATTTTTATTTTTTTAGCTGTAGTTGGACACTATATATATATTCATTTATTTTTTTATGTGGTGCTGAGGATGGAACCCAGGGCCTCACGCATGTGAGGCGGGTGCTCTACCACTGAGCCACAACCCCAGCCCTCAACTGTTGTGTGTGTGTGTGTGTGTGTGTGTGTGTGTGTGTGTGGTGCTGGGGATCAAACCCAGAGCCTCGTGCCTCCCAGGCGAGCACTCTACCAACTGAACTATATATCACCAGCTATGTTTCTTCTTATTTTTTTTTTAATTTTCTTCTTATTTAAAAAAATATTTCTTTTTTAGTTGTAGATGGACACAATACCTTTATTTTATGTATTTATTTTTTATGTGGTGCTGAGGATCGAACCCAGGGCTCTACTAGAAAATTTTAAATTACTCTTGTGCCTTATGAATTGTTTTCCATTGGACATTGTTGCCATTTATTATTATTATTATTATTATTATTATTATTATTATTATTAGTTTTACTGACATTGTTGCTTTAGAGGGTTGCTTCCCAGTTCAAAGTTCAATGTGTCTCCCAAGAAGACCAGAGAACAGAAGAGTTAAATGAAAATTTTTACAGTAATTTTCATTTTTTTTTTTTTAAATTTTATGAATAACCTATAGACGGATAGAATCCATAGATTGAAAGGACCCACATATGCAAGGTTCAAGCCAATGTCCTGCTGGTTGGGCTCGATCCTCCTGCTGGGAGGAAATCATGACTTAAAATAGCAGCAGCCTGAGGCTCTGGGGTGCAATTCCCAGGCCTCAAAAGAAAAAAGAAAAGGAAAAAAAAAAAAAAAGCAAGCTGCAGCCCAACCCTGCCATTCCGGCCTCCTCCTTGCCTGGAGCGGATATCACCCCCCTGTCACTCAAAAAGGAGCCTCGCTGGGCTCAGGCTGGGGAGAACGATGACTGACGGACGCCCTGTCCAATCAGAAGCCCCCGTGCTGAGCGCTGTCTAATCCTGAGCGCAGCCAGCGAGCAGGGGGCGGGCTTCCGCGCGCTGGGCCCCGGGCCTTCCTCCGAGTCCGCCATTCCTGCCGCTAGGCTCCGGGCTTCCCTCCGTGCGCTCAGGACCCCCGGGTGGCCTCTGCCGTGCAGAGGCCGAAGCTCCCCAGGGCAGGCTTGGCTGCTGGGCACCAGGAAATGGTGAGTGGGCAGTGGCACCTGGAGCCTGCACGGGGAGGCTGGGGAGGGAGGCCGTCCGGCGGGACCGGCTGTGGCGGGAACCCGACCCCGACCCCGACTCCGGGCGGGTCTCTGCGGCCGCAGGCCTGACCCCCTCGGGGACAGCGCCTCTCAGTCCCCCCTGGCCAGCCGGGTGGGGAGCGTGACAGTGGCGGAGACCCCCTCGCGGCCTCCCCATCCCCTGGGGCAGCCTCAGGCAGGTGAGCGCGGCTGCTCGGCCTCTTCCCGGGCTGGGGTGATTGACAGGTGAGAAGAGCGTCCGCGGGCCGCCTCCCAACGCTGGTTTTCCTGCAAGAGGGGGCAGCTGTGGGGCACAGGGTCCTCGGTGAGTCCTAAGCGAGGCACTTTTCAGTTTTACTTCCTTTGTTTTCTTTCTTTTTTTGGGGGGTGGTGGTGCTGGAGGGTGCTTTATCCCTGAGCCACATCCCTGGGACCTTCTTTTTTTTTTTTTTTTTTTTTAATTTTATTTAGAGACAGAGTGCAGCTAAGTTGCAGCGATTGGCCTTGTTATGGTTTGATGCATATCGACATCAATTGCATATTGCAATTCAGGGATCTCATTTGGACCTGCCCAAGATTCACCTATGGATTTTTGTTTAATATTGTGATTATTGTAATAGGAAAGTTTCATCATATATATGTGTCAGGGGATGATCACGACTTCTTTTTCCTCTTACCATTGAAAGGTTTCTTGGCTAAATTTACATATATTTAACTTGGTGGATGAATCATTCAAAATAGACTGATTTTTTTTTTTCATTAGTGCATCATAGTAATGCATAATATTCAGGCTCATTTTCTGGTTGAATCCTATAAGCATGGAATATCGTTTGTTCCACTTCAGCATGCAGAACATCTCTTTTCTCTCTCCTCCTATCTTCCTCTGTCTTCTATTTATTTAGAGTTTTTAAAACTACTGCTTTAGGGGCTGGGGTGGTGGCTCAGTGGTAGTGCGCCTGCCTAGCTTGTGTGAGGTACTGGGTTCGATTCTCAGCACCACATACAAATAAATAAAATAAAGGTCCACCAACAACTAAAAAATATAAAAAAAAAAAAAAACTACTGCTTTATAGATGCACCTAGAGGTAAACATCACTGTGATGTAGTCATATATGTACATAGTTTTTTTTAAATTTTTTTTTAGTTGTCAATGGACCTTTTATTTATTTATTTATTTATCTCTGTGCAGTGCTGAGGATGGAACCCAGGGTCTCACGCATGCCAGACAGAGCACTGTACCACTTAGCCACAACTCCAGCCTGGCATAGTTATTTTGAGGGCAAAATATTGTAAGTTACTTTTGGGGAAAAAATTATCTTTGTAATGATGAGTTTTATCATCTGTACGTGAGCTGTGTCATTGAGTCTTTTATGTGCTTCTTGTGATTTTATTTTCTCATAAGTGCATATGATCTTTTTAAATCTGTGTCCTTGGGAAACACCACATGCATATGGCACCTATGTAAGACCTAAATATGGTGGTTTTATACTATTTTTTTAAACTGGATATATTGTGACCAAAAATATAGCTGGCCCCTACTGACCACTCTCCCCACACATCATTATTCATCACTTCCAAAGGCACATTCTCTTGGACCAGCCCTGGGTTTCACGGGTCTGGATGGGTCCCTACTTGTCATTGTGGTCAGATGCACTGCAATTTCAGTGTGTCTCTGTTTCTGTGGGGGAGTATCATGGATCTTTATTAGCATCTATAGTTTCCACTGACACATAATAATCACCTCATCTCCCTCTTGAGTTTACAAGAATAAATTTGTTTCATATCTTCGTCAATACTAATTCTGTCTAGGGTGGGATTTCATGTAACATCTCTCTGATTTCTAAAGAGGTTGAATTCTTTTTTTTTTTATGATTACTGAATACTTCCACGTCTCCTGTATAAATTGGCAGTTTGTTTCTGGCCTGCATTTCCTTTGTGATTTCTGGTTTCAAAGATTAGAAAAGAGATCCTAAGAGGCAGGTGGGGTTTGAGTTCAGGGAAAAAAAAATGGATTTACTTTTGATGATTAAAAAAAAAAAATATTTCCCTTTTCTTTCTTCTCCTGGGTTATATATTGTAGGTTTCTTGTCTGTTCTATTTTTGGAGGTTATTTCAAGTGGAATTCTAGTTCATATTTATTTTTACAAATAGTTACCAATTTTTTTTCAATATCTTGTAAGCCCTTTAGATGATTTTCTTCCTGGGGTCAGACTCGGACTCTGGGCCTGGGATGTGATGTTTTCTGTAATCTCCAAGTGTTTGCCCCCGTCAGGAGTCTGCCTGGAGATCTCTGTTTCTCAAGAGTTCCTTTAACAGTTTTTCTGGGCTGTCTTCTAGGCACTGTCTTCAATATGGGGGAGAAACTACTATTTCTCCAGACTGACCTCCCTATACCAGGAGCAAACCAGCCCCTGAGGATCTTTGAAAATCCACGAGTTCTGTCTCGGGGTGGTTCTGTGTGTGCTGAGGAGATGCCATTTGATGTCAGGACACCTGTGTTCTCTCATCTCTGCAATGGGGATAGTTTTGGAGGACACAGGTGGACAGTGCTGTCACAGGAGCCTACTAATACCTGTCTGCTGTGGCCCCCAGCTAAGGCACAGCTGGAGACACCAGGCAGATACTCATTGTTTAAGCACCAACTGCCACTCAACAGATTCTCTTTCAAGATCTTGTAATTGACCTTGGCAAAGTAACAACAAAAACCAAACCCAAATCATGTCTGTGTGGTGGAACGATGAAAAATTCCAGTAGAGTTATCCCAAAGCGTAATTGAAATACTGGCTCGGTGTCTAAAGGACAAAGTGGCTGGTCTCTTCAATTCTTGAAGACAGAGTTTCTGTTATAATTAACCAATTCTTTTTTAAAAAAATTTATTTATTCTAATTATTCTATATGACAGCAGAATGCGGTTCAGTTCATAGTACACAGATAGAGCCCAATTTTTCATGTCTCTGTTTGTACACAAAGTAGAGTCACACCGTTTGGGTCTTCATACACGTACTTGTGGTAATGATGTCCATCTCATTCCACAATCTTTCCTACACCCCCCTGCCCCCTCCCTCCCCCTCCCTCCCCTTTGCCCCATCTAAAATCCCTCCATTCCTCCCATGCTCCCCCATTCCCATTATGGATCAGCTTCCACATATCAGAGAAAACATTTGGCCTTTGTGTTTTTGGGATTGGCTTACTTCACTTAGCACGATATTCTCCAACTCCATCCATATACCTGCAAGTGCCGTGATTTTATTCTCTTTCAGTGCTGAGTAATATTCCACTGTGTACATATACCACAGTTTACCCATCCATCCATCTACAGATGGGCATCTGGGTTGGTTGCACAATCTAGCCATTGTGACTTGTGCATTCTTGATGAATTGTCATTGTCTCAATGGCAGGAGACTTCCTGAGAGGTTTGTCCTGAGTTCCACTGCAGCCTGTTTCATGATGAGGGCGACATGGATTGTCATGAATGACAAGAGCAGTCGTGTGTGGCCTCGTGGTGTTTCCGTCATTGGTAGGCTTTGCAGACACAGTGCCCGAAGCCAGTGGCCTGGGCGGGTGGCAGTCTGTGCCATCTGGATTCTTGTCATTACACCTAGATGTTTGGAAAATGGCAGAGTCATCCTAGAGTGAATTTTCTAGAGTGTGTTTCCATCAAGGGAGACACGTGTAGACATGCCTATATGTGCCATTCTGTGGTGTGTCATTGATGTCCTTCTTACCTGTCACATTTCCCAGGGCTCTTTCCATTTCATGTGACACTGGTGATTCTTTCTGTTCATTTTCAATATTTGCTAACTTGGCTCTTTGGCTGAGGACTTCCTAGACTCTTATTTTTATAAAATAGACTTTTTGCAAACAATTCAGATGCACGATTTGCTGAGAAATTCTTCCTTATTTTCTGGGTGCAGTGACTGAAGTCTGTCTGTCTCCCTTTTGAACTTCAGCTTTAGACAGATCCCCTTTCTTGCAGCCTTGGGGGTCAAAGTCACCCGCAGTCACCTGGACACACCTTAGGACCCTTTATCAAATATAAGACAGTTGTAACTTTGTGGATTAGTCTCTGTGTCCTCTATTCTATACCATTGGTCCACCCGCCTGTTTTGGTACCAGTACCATGCTGTTTTTGTCACTATTGCTCTGTAATATAGTTTGAAATCTGGTATCGCTATACCGCCTGATTCACACTTCCTGTTTAGAATTGCTTTTGCTGTTCTGGGTCTTTTATTTTTCCATAAGAATTTCATGATTGCTTTATCTATTTCTACAAGAAATGCCATTGGGATTTTGATTGGCATTGCATTAAACCTATAGAGAACTTTTGGTAATATCGCAATTTTGATGATGTTAGTTCTGCCTATCCATGAACAGTGTATATTTTTCCATCTTCTAAGATCTTCTTCTACTTCTCTCTTTAGGTTTCTGTACTTTTCATTGTATAAATCTTTCACCTCTTTTGTTAGGTTGATTCCTAAGTATTTTATTTTTTTTTTTTGAGGATATTGTGAATGGAGTGTTTTTCCTCATTTCCATTTCAGAAGTTTTGTCGCTGATATACAGAAATGCCTTTGATTTATGCGTGTTGATTTTATATCCTGCCACTTTGCTGAATTCATTTATTAGTTCTAGTAGTTTCTTTGTAGACCCTTTTGGGTCTTCTAGGTATAGAATCATGTCATCTGCAAATAGTGATAATTTAAGTTCTTCTATTCCAATTTTTATATCTTTAATTTCTTTCATCTGTCTAATTGCTCTGGCCAGTGTTTCGAGAACTATATTAAATAGAAGTGGTGATAGAGGGCATCCCTGTCTTGTTCCAGATTTTAGAGGGAATGCCTTTAACTTTTGTCCATTCAGAATGATGCTAGCCTGAGGCTTAGCATAGATAGCTTTTACAATGTCAAGGTAAGTTCCTGTTATCCCTATTTTATCTAATGTTTTGAACATAAAGGGATGCTGTACTTTTTCGAATGCTTTCTCTACGTCTATCGAGATGATCATATGGTTCTTATCTTTAACTATATTGATATGGTGAATAACATTTATTGATTTCCATATATTGAACCATCCTTGCATCCCAGGGATGAATCCTACTTGATCATGGTGCACAATTTTTTTGATGTGTTTTTGTATTTGATTTGCCAGAATTTTATTGAGGATTTTTGCATCTAGGTTCATTAGAGATATTGGTCTGTAGTTTTCTTTCTTTGAAGTGTCTTTGTCTGGTTTCGGAATCAGGGTGATGTTGGCCTCATAGAATGAATTCGGAAGAGCTCCCTCTTTTTCTATTTCCTGAAATAACTTGAAAAGTATTGGTATTAATTCTTCTTTAAAGGTTTTGTAAAACTCCGCTGTATACCCATCCGGTCCTGGGCTTTTCTTTGTTGGTAGTCTTTTGATTGCTTCTTCAATTTCATCCATTGATATTGATCTGTTCAAATTGTGTGTATCCTTCTGACTCAGTCTGGGCAAATCAGATGACTTAAGAAATTTATCGATGTCTTCACTATCTTCTATTTTATTGGAATATAGGTTTTCAAAATAATTTCTAATTGTCTTCTGTATTTCTGTAGCATCTGTTGTGATATTGCCTTTTTCATCCCGTATGTTAGTAATTTGAGTTCTCTCTCCTCTTCGTTAGCATGGCTAAAGGTCTGTCGATCTTATTTATTTTTTCGAAGAACCAACTTTTAGTTTTGTTAATTTTTTCAATAGTTTCTTTTGTTTCAATTTCATTGATTTCCGCTCTGATTTTAATTATTTCTTGCCTTCTGCTACATTTGCTGTTGTTTTGCTCTTCCTTTTCTAGGGCTTTGAGATGAAGTGTGAGCTCATTTATTTGTTGTTTTTTTCTTTTTTTGAGGAATGACCACCAGGCGATGAATTTTCCTCTTAAAACTGCTTTCATTGTGTCCCATAGATTCCGATATGTTGTGTCTGTATTTTCATTTATCTCTAAGAATTTTTTGATTTCTTCCTTTATGTCTTCTGTAACCCACTGATCATTCAGTAACATATTGTTTATTTTCCATGTGATGTAGAAATTTTCCTTCCTTCTTTTATCATTGATTTCAAGTTTCATTCCATTATGATCAGATAAAATGCAAGGTATTATCTCCACCCCTTTATATTTACTGAGGGTTGCCCTATGGCATAATATATGGTTTATTTTTGAGAAGGATCCATGTGCTGCTGAGAAAAAAGTGTATCCTTGATGATGGTTGATATATTCTACATATGTCAGTTAAGTCTAAGTTATTGATTGTGATATTGAGTTCTATAGTTTCTTTATTCAACTTTTGTTTGGAGGATCTGTCCAATGGTGAGAGAGGTGTGTTGAAGTCACCCATAATTATTGTGTTGTGGTCTATTTGATTCTTGAACTTGAGGAGAATTTGTTTTATGAATGTCACAGCACCATTATTTGGTTCATAAATATTGATAATTGTTATGTCTTGTTGGTGAATGGTTCCTTTTAACAGATATAATGTCCTTCTTTATCCCTTTTGATTAACTTAGTCTTGAAGTCCATTTTATTCGATATGAGGATGGCCACCCCTGCTTGCTTATGAGGACCATGTGCGTGGTATATTTTTTCCCATCCTTTCACCTTCAGCCTGTGTATGTCTTTTCCAATCAGATGTGTCTCCTGGAGGCAGCATATGGTTGGATTTGTTTTTTTTTTAATCCATGATACCAGCCTATATTGCTTTATTGGAGAGTTTAAGCCATTAATATTCAGAGTTACTATTGATATATGGTTTGTACTTCCATCCATGTTTGATTATTTATCCTTTTTTTAAAAAAAAATTAGTTTGTTTCTCCATGATTATCTTTCACCTCGCCCTCTGTCTTTACGGAGGCACTTCCTACTGATGGTTTTTAGTTATTGTTTTTCATTTCTTCCTCGTGTAGTGTTTTGCTCAAAATGCTTTGCATTGCTGGTTTTCTGGCTGCAAATTCTTTTAACTTTTTTTTATCATGAAAGATTTTTATTTCACTGTCATACCTGAAGCTTAATTTTGCTGGATACAGAATTCTTGGTTGGCATCCATTGTCTTTCAGTGTTTGAAATACATTGTTCCATCACCTTCTTGCTTTCAGTGTCTGCGATGAAAAATCCGTTGTTAACCTTATTGGTTTACCCCTGAATGTAATCTGTCTCCTTTCTCTTGTAGCTTTTAATATTTTCTCTTTGTTCTGTATATTGGATATCTTCATAACAATGTGTCTTGGCGTTGGTCTACTGTGATTTTGTGTGCTCGGTGTCCTGTATGCATCTTCAAATTGTATATGTGTTTCCTTTTGTATTTCTGGAACGTTTTCTGTAATTATTTCATTCAGCAGGTTACTCATTACCTTGGTTTGAATCTCTGTACCTTCTTCTATCCCGATGACTCGTAAGTTTGGTTTTTTTATGTTATCCCATAACTCTTGAATGTTTTTCTCATGATTTTTTACCAGCCTTTCTGAGTTGGCTAGACTGTTTTCAAGATGATATATTTTTTCTTCATTATCTCACGTTCTGGCTTCTACTTGCTCCACTCTCTTAGTGATACTCTCAATTGAGTTTTTAATTTGGTTTATTGTTTCCTTCATTTTTAGAATTATTGTTTGATTATTTTTTATAATCTCTATCTCCTGATAAAGATGCTTAACTTCTTCTTTTATCTGTTTATGTAATTCATTCTTAATGTGTTCTTTCGCTGCTTGAATTTGCTGTCTTGTATCCTATTTAAGGTTCTATTCCATCTGTCTAAGGTGTTCCTTGAGTTCTTTATATGACCATTTTTCTGATGACTCTAGGTCCTCCTGAATATTTAGGCTGTCCTGCATTGTTTGTACTCCTTTTCTTCCTTGCTTTTTGAAGCTGCTCATGTTACTTCTTGCTCTGTTTTACTGATTAGTTACTGTTTCCTCGTATAAGTTTATTAGATGCTGTTGCCGCAGGTTTCAATGAAGTTATCTCCTCCGCCGCAGTCTGATGTCGTCAGTTCTCTGCCTGAACACTCTTATTGTATTTTTAACTTTCAGATGTCCTGAAGTGTCTCTGGGTTTGTATGCTATTAGTCTTTTTCTTCATTTACCAGTATCACATTATTTGTTTTATAAAAGTTTTAATAACTTTTAAAACTAACTAGATTTTCCTTCTTGCTTTTCAGAAAGGAAACAAACAGTCTTGTCTTCAAGGCCCTCCTGTTTATTGCTCTCTTGTGTGCACCGTAATAACAGTGCTACTCAGCATTCCCCAAAGGCCCCATGTGTCCTATGATACCATCCTTTCCACCCAGAATCTTCCACACCTAATTCTGCCACTTAAGATATGTTATACCCCCAGTCCAGTAAAAACCATTGTCTGTCACTTCAAGCAGCTTTCCTGTGTTGTGGTGTGAGCCTTGGTAGATAGGACACTCCTTGAGAGAAACTGTTGTCTGTTCTGTATAGGAGAGAATGCCAGAACCCAGCAAAATACCTGACAATGTTCACATTGAGATGTTTGTTAAACAAACAAATGAAGAATTCACTTTGGACTTTTGCCTTACATGTCTGGGTAGCTCCTCTCACCCATTACACATTAGTCTTTGTAGAATACAAAGACTATGCCTGTTTTCAATAAGAGTTATAAGAAATACAGCAAATAATAGAGGGTGGATGTGGTGGAGTGGCAGGCTTTTTAATTATGTGAGAGGCTATAATGTTAAAACATTGAAAGTTTCTTCTAAGATTTATTTTAGAGCCTCTGATGTGGATTATCCCTCGTATTCCTTAGAAATCTTCTTTATGGGCATTGTTATTATACATATAAGGAACATACTCAAAGAGGGGGGCTGACATGACTTGCCCTTGGTCACAGGCAAGTGGGAGAGGCAGGGTCCAGGTCCAGGATATGAGCGTGCCATGGTGCCCCAGACATATGCACTGAATGCAATTATTTACATAGGTTAGATTTGTAATATTGCCCAACTTTATTTCCCAATTGTCCTATTCTGTTAACTTCTGTTTTGTTCTGATTGATCTCAGATGTTCACATTCTCCAGGAGGCTTTCTCTAACTGCCTTTGATGCTGGCATGTGTTTGATAGAAAATAATCTTTACTTTTCTATTTTCAGGTTCCTAAAGAAGGTGATAAGAAAGAATGTAAGGCAGGAAAATAATTAAATATTTTTACTGTGGTAAGTATTTTATGATTTTACATTTTAAAAATTCTTTAATTATTATTTGTTTAGTCTGGTTTGTTAAGGTGTAAAATGGATATTGTTTTAGGAGTGTTTGAGTTCCTAGAACCTATGGGTGGTAAGGTGAATGCCAGGAATATGGGCTGTTTGAATTATGATGTTTGCCTTTCTCTATCTCTTTGACTCTAATATTTTAATTTTTATTATCTTGTCATTTTAAAGTGTGGTTTGGAGAAGGAGATCCTGTGTTACGTCTACTCGCATCATTCAATGAATTCTTTTCTTTTAAATAGGAATTTGAAAGTATTTTAAGTAATTTTGGTGATATAGAGGCACTTCTTAATCTTAAAAGTTTGTTGTGATTTCTTATTATAATAATTAGAAAAATGTATACCCATATAAAACAACATAATGACAAAAGTAAGTCCTCATCTCCTACACAAAGAAATGGCCACCATTAACACACTTTTGGAAACTTATTGATGTATATGAAAGTATATATAGGACTTTAAATAAAAATCAGTCTCTGTCTCTATATGTAGCTATGTGGTCATTTTTAATGTGTTTTATATATCTCTATTTGTGAGTTGAAACTGATGTGCATATCATCTGTGATCATTTTACTGGCTGCCTAGTTTTTTTTTGTTGTTGTTGTTTTGTTTTTAGTTGTCAATGGATCTTCATTTACATATATGGTGCTGAGAATTAAACCCTGTGCTTCACCTATGCCAGGAAAGTGCCCTACCACTGAGCTACAACCCTAGTTCTGACTGTCCATCATTTAGACACATCATACTTTATGTATCTACTCCTTTGATAACCATTTAGATTGTTACTTGTTTTTCTTTCTTGTGAATAATGGTATGTTGATGATAGTATACTTATTCATTTATCTTCTTACAGGTATAACTGCCAGGTCAAACATTATACATTTTAAATATTGATAAATATGTCTAAGCTGTTATCTGTAAATCTATCCCCCCTCAATTTTCATGAGAATACTATTTTCAAAACCCTTGCTCATACCAAGTTTTGTTAATCTTTTTAATCTTTGCTAATCCAATAGGAAAAAAAGAACATTTTTGAGGTAACATGTTTTTTATTGGTACTGGAGATTGAACCCAGTGGCACTTCCCCAGTAAATTAGATCCCCAGAACCTTTTGTTTTATTTTATTTTGAGACAGGGCCTTGCTAAGTTGCTGAGGCTGTCATTGAACTTTTGATCCTCCTGCCTCAGTCTGCTGAGTTGCTGGGATTACAGGTGTGTTCCACTGTACCCAATTATTGAAGAAAACATTGTGTTATTCAAAGACTTCTTATATTCAATATTCTTATTAACATAAAGAACATACTTGTGATTCTTATTTGTGAGATATTCTTAGGCATTAAATGTAATGAAAATATTTAAACATATTGAGTTTTTTTTTGGTCTTTTGCCTTGATTTTAACTTATTATTAATATTTGAAAACTTGATGGTTGGGGATGTGGCTCAAGTCATAGCACACAAGCCTGGCATGTATGAGGCACTGGGTTTGATCCTCAGCACCACATAAAAATAAAATAAAGGTATTGTGTCCATCTTAATCCTTTATCCTTTATTTCTCTGGTTACCTGCATTTGTTAAAAAATTTTATACTACATTTAAATAGATATTAAGATATAATTACATGGCTGGGATTATGGCTCAGTGCTTGGCATGTGTGAGGCACTGTGTTAAATCCTCAACACCACAATCAATCAATCAATCAATCAATAAATGAAGCTATTATGTTGATCTACAACTACAAAAAAATACTTTATTACATATTAAACGGGTTGGATTTTGTGCATTTGAAACAGTTTTTTGCTATATTAGGCATAAAGCTTAGTTTAACTGGCATAGTAAGTGATCATTAAATTAGAAAGTTGGGTAGACAGAGAAGTTCAGTCTTCCTGTGCACAATTTCAGACTTTGTACCCTTTGAGATGGAACAGCTATGCAGTGAGGGTGGTAGTACTGAGCTGCAGGGGGAGGAGAGGTGCCAAGTGCTGATGTACAGTGTAGATGAGAGCCGCTCAGGGTTTCCTTCTGTAAACTCTGCAACTGACCAGGTCTCCCCCAGGGGCACTGTTACCTCAAAGTCTTATGGGTGGAGTTTTAGAAAAGGGAGGGAAGAGCAGTAGGTTTTGGGCACAGGGTCCATAATGAGCTCAGAGCTTAGGGAAACAAGTTAGGGTTATTCCAAAGTTCTGAGAAATTCCCATCCCTCTGAGGAATTTCCTCTCTTCTAACACTGAAAGTTTTTTTCCAGTGTGTTGCATGATACAAATTTGTGTGGAGCTACGCAGAGTGAGTCTATTACTACAGAGTCTAGATGGTGTCTTTAAATAGACATCCAGCTTGGGAGTATGGCTGAAAACCACTATCCCCTTCCCCACAACTTATCTATAGCACTGCAATTGAAATTTCACACAAGCTTTTCCTTCTTTGGTTTGTATAGAGAGGACACCTTGGTGAAGCTTGTGTTTGTGTGTGTTAAACCCCATGTGTTTTGTTTTAGATATATTTCAGTCTGTTCTAATATTTGAAAATTTTTCAGTCTGAACATTCTAGCAGCCATCACTCAAACATTAATTGCTGTCAATGGGAAAGGATATCTTCCCACATCATCTCTTGGTGCATGAAACCATCCCACTTCCTTTTTTTTTTTTTTTTTTACTTTAAGAACAGATAACAGACACTTGGGAATTATAATCAGATTGTATCATTTTTTTTATGGAAAGGTTACCAATTATTGCACTGCAAAATGGTGATTTCTTTCTAATAGAGAGTGTTTCTCTCCATGTCTCTCTTTCTCTCTCTCAGTTCAGTGCTCTGAAAATACCTCTTAGGTGAATGAATGCTTTGTGTCATGCCCTGATTTAATATGTTTAAAAGAGACTTTATTGATAACTTTTTCAAAAACCTATGTGGTAGGTGGATGAAGGAGAAATATTATTCATTCAATGTGAAATCTTCATAGATCTTTAGATATCCACAAGGTAGAAGGTTGGCCAGTGTTAATCATCCCTACTCTGATATAAGTTCTGAAATGAGTATTTGCTGTGAAGAGTTGTGAAAAGTGAGGATTTTGTGGTGGGCTGTGGATTGAGCATTGCACTGTGCTCTTTGTGTGCATTACTTCATTTTGTTCTCAATACATCAAGGACTCAATAAAATTGTGAAGTTTGTCCTTGGGCATGTAGCAAGCATGTTTAAAAAAATAAAAACAAACAAACAAAAAACTATCACTTGAATTCAGTTCTCCCTATCTTTAAGGTCCAGTGCTTTCTTATGTATACAGAAAAGGGTATTGGTAGAAGCTTAGAAAATTATATGCAACTTCAGAGGCTGCAACAGGAAGATAGATAGGATAAGGCCAGATTCAGCAACTTAGTGAGACCCTGTATTAAAATAAATAGGTCTGGGGATGTAGTAGCCCAGAGGTAGTACATCTCTGTGTGGTTCAATCCTCAGTTCAAAAAAAAAAAAAAAAAAAAAAACACGGAGAAAGTTGTTGTTTGAATGTTTCCATGGTTGTAGTCTAGATAATGGAAGTGTTGAAAAGACTGACAATAACTTTATTCTGTCATCACCACTGCCATTATTAATACTATCCTCTTTATTTTTAATGTTCTTCAGCATCAACTAATGAAGTCTAGGAGCATTTCAGGGTGTCTGGCTCTTAGGCTTGTATAATTTAGCAGCACTCCAAAATGAAAAGTTCATGCTGCCAAGTACAAACAGATGTTCTGTGGATTGTTAATTTGGTTATAGGAGAGAATGCTTGTTTTTCCTTGCTATGTGCTAATAAAGAATCTGGAAGATTTTCTTATAAATGTAATGGATTTTGACTTGTTTAAATCAATGTAATTGAAAAGAAATGGGCAGTCCTAATAAACATTTTTTTCTTTTGTAGTGTTTGGGTAGTTTCATTCTGTAAACTGCCAGCTAATTGTGAATTGCATGCTCTTTTGTTCTTTGCTATTTTTACTTTGGATCTGGTTTTATGGTTGGTTTCAATTGGAATTTATTTGTAGGAACATAGATTATTTCCCCATTTGAACAGATTGTGTGTTTTTATGACAGAATATTCTGTCACAGGCAGAGTGATTCAACCAGACCCTTATGCAGAGGTGTGACTATATGACTTTGTGCAACTATTTTAAAAAAAATAACAGTTTTATTGATATATAGTTCACGTTACCATCAAGATCACTCCTGAAAAGTGCAATTCACTGAGTTTTAGTATATTCACATAGTTGTGTGCCTATCTTTCTGTCTAATTCTGAAACACTTTTGTCATCTTCAAAGAAGATCCATACCGTTTAGTCATCACTCTCCACTCACTCTTGCTTCATGTATCTATGAATCTCCTTTTTCTCTTTGTGGATTTACTTGTTCTGGATATGTTATATAAATGTTATCATTCAATATATGGCCCTTTGTGTCTGGCTTCTTAGCCTATTTTTGAGGTAGCACATATCAGAACTTTATTCCTTTTTTATTGCTAAATAGTGTTCTGTTATATGGGTACACTACAGTTTGTTTATCCATTTATCAGTTGATGGATATTTGGATGACTTGCACTTTGTGGTTCTTATGATCATGCCGTTGTGAATATTTGTGTTTTTTAGTTGACTTATGTTTTCTTTGGATAGATATTTAGGAGTGAAATTAATGGACCATAAGTAACTCTCCCAGAGTCTTTTATAAAGTGACTATAGCATTTTACATTCCCATCAGCAATGTTTGAAGATTTCATTTCTCGATATTCTTGCCAACAGTTTGCCATTGTATTTTTTTTCATAGTAGTCATCCTAAGGGGTATGAAGTGGCATCTCATTGTGGTTTGGATTTGCATTTCCCTTATAACTAATGATATTGAATATCTTCATGTACTTTTTAGCCATTATTTATCTTTGTCAGACATAAAATTGAGCTGTCCTTTTCTTGTTCATTTGTAATAGTTCTTATGTATTCTGGATATACACAAATGTACTCTTATGAGATATGAGAAGTATATATTTTTTTTATTCTATAGTCTTTTCACTTCTTATGAAGCAAATAGATTTTTTGTTGGAGTCCAATTTACCAGTTTTTTTTTTAACTGCTTATACAGTTTTCTCTGAAATTTTCTAAAGTTAATAAAAAACAGACCTTATTTCTCAACATCTCCTATTAAATTTTCTTCTACAGAAGCAATGATCATTTCTTTAACTACAAAATAGGTTAGAGATATTAGAAAATATTTTGTGTTTTCAAATATTTTCTTCAAATTTAATGGGTGAAGCCCAAGTTTTCAAACCTGATATCCAGTGTATTTTTTTTAAATCATAAAATGTCTTTGAGTGTTCTGCTTACCTCAGAATGCACATATTATTCTGTAAACATTTATAAATGTCTAATGTATTCTAAGGACTTGACTGGGTCCAGAGATCCAGGGATGCTGGGAACATGGTCCTGTCCTTAAAAACCAAGAGGTCATGTGCCAGGCTACAGATTTCTAAGGAGTGTAGTGGCACCAGTAGAGGAAGAGGGGCACTGCCTGTGTGAGAAAGCCTCACAGGGAGTCAGTGCTGGTATTCTGTCTACAGAGATAAGTGGGTGATCAGAACCTTTGGTTATAGTATATGATTCTTTCTTTCAGACACTTGCTGTTGTGTGTTCTATACCTTGGCGCCAGTTACCTATAACAGCAATATTTAGGGATATTGATGTAATGAAATGTAAATATCGATGTGATGACTTTGATACCTAGAGGAAAGCCTGAAGAAAGCCACTTTTCTTTGACTTCTCCAGGTTTTCAAGAATGGGCACTTCCTACTTACTAATTAATTCAGTGTGGTGTATGTGTGTATCTGAGTTCCAGCCCAAACCCAGGCAGTTCTGGGTAATCAGAGCTAAAATGTGAGTCACAGAGGAACAGCTATTTGGCTGGAAAGAACATTGTGTATAGAGAGTGGGGTGAGTCCTTTTTAGGAATTTAGATCTCTCTTTAATAATGAAGAGCCATTGATGTGTTTGGGTGTATGTGAGGAACATGGTCTCTCCTGTTAACTGTATCACAGATGATGGTTGTGAGGACTAGAGATAGGAGAATTCTGGGGCTGTTGGACTACTCCAGATGAGAGTCAATGAGGACCTGAGCTAAGGCACAGATGATAGAGGTGGATACACAGTCTGGAAATGTTTAGAAGGTGCAAGTTGGGATGCTTGCTTGCAATCAACCATTGTAAATTAAAAGGAGGATTAGTGAAGAAGGAAGATTTCTGAAGAAGGATTAAAGGAATAAAATTCCACAGATGCCAGCATGATTTTAGGCCCTTGGCGGTAAACAGTGACAGAGCAGGGGGCCATTTTCAGGCTCTCCCACAAGAGGGAGGAAAGAGAGTCTCCTCCCAGCTGTGCTTTTTAAAATTCCAAGAGCACTCTTTTTTTGTTGTTGTTGTTAAATATATATATATATATATATATATATATATATATATATATATATATATAATTTTCTTTACTTGTTGATGAACTGTATTTTTTTTTACTTTTATGTGATGCTGAGAATCAAACCCAGTGCCTTATACATGCTAGGCAAGTGCTCTAACACTGAGCCAAAACAACAGCACTCAAGAGCACTCTTAGCCTTGGGTATTGTGGCCCCTGCTCAGGCAGAAGCTTTGCTGGGAGTTCCTGCCATTATCACTAGCATTCCAAGAAGAGGGGAAGGATTGTGGAGCAGAACCATCTGTTTCTCTTTGGTAATTCAAGTGGCTTGGGCAATTGTTGAGATCTGAAGAGGAAAGTTGAGAATACTTCAGAAGTTTGTGACGTGAATAGCCCATGATTACAGCATTTCTGTGCAAGAACAAGGTTCACAAGTGAGTAGACTAGAATGCAGAAAGTAAACAGAGTTCACATTTAGACCAGCTTTGTTTGGGATGTGACTGTCCAGATGTTATGTTTTTGTGACTATTCCCCTCTAGAGACTGGTTATTTTCTTTGCTATGACTTTCCAGCATGGGTTTTCAGAGGTACCCTTATCAGCTCCTAGAAAAAGTAATTAAAATTCATTTTACACAGTGTAGCTTATTGAGTTTTTTGTTTTCTGCCTATTTTTGTACTAGGAATTGAGCCCACAGTGCTCAACCACTGAGCCACATCCCCAACTTTTTTTTTTTCTTCAGACAGAGTTTTGTTAAGTTGCTTAGAGACACACTAAATTGCTACGGCTAGGTTTGAACTTGCAGTCCTCCTGCTACAGGTTTACAAGCCATTGGGATTACAGGTGTGTTCCACCAACCTGGTTGAACAATCTTTCTTAATGGACAAAGAACAGTAGATGCTGTTCTTGCTCCTATGCTAGTGAAGTGTGAATTTAAATTTCTTTATGCATCTCAAAGAGAACACAATATTGTACAGCAATTCTAAAAGGGTGGAAATTATGTGGTTTGTGTAAACTCCTTTTCTTGATGTTATCCATGAAACATCAGTGTGTTTATCAGTTAAATAAAAAATTTTGTCAGAGGACAGTGGTCAGGCTGGACTGGCACTACACTGTTACGCCAACAGCATCATTCAAAAACAAGCATTCTTGGCTGGGGATGTGGCTTTCCTCACATGTGTGAGGCCTTGGGTTTAATACTCAGTTCCACAAACAAATCACTGTTCTATGTTTTCATTAATGAAATACAAAGTCATTTTTGGAGGAATGAAGTATAAATTACTCATTTATGTATCTTATTTGTTATAACATGGCACAAATCATTTGCTTATGTGATAAACACTGCTACAGTTAAGATCAGCATTGTCTTGAATATTTAATGTCACTTTAAACATGGTCAGGGTTATTAATAATACCGCTGGTAAGGCCACTCTATAGATGTCATTTTACTAAGGATCTTGATCTTGCTTAACTTTCCTAGATATAATAACAAAAGCTAGCTGAAAGCCAAAACTTGGAAGATAAATTGTTGCACACACCCAGCTCTGCCACTATGTTGTTTCTCCTCCATGCCAAGGCAGATGGTCAGATTAAGGTGAATTAGAGAAAAATAACTGTACTGAGATTAAATAAGAGTTACTCATGATGGGATGGATCCAATTTCTCTGGCAGGTTTGGTCCAATTCGGGGCCCTCTTGTTAAAAGGTTCAAGATATACTCTGTGTTGTCAGTAATGGGAAGTAGCTCAGTGACCTTGGACAAGTTATTTAAGGTCAGTTACACTCCACCTTTCTAAAATATTCTCCATTGTAGCATTGTTTTGAGGATGAGCACAGCTGTTGCATATAAACTGGTAAGCACAGTGCCAAGCACATTACAAATTACAAGTAGATCTTACTCCATGAAACAGTGTTTTTCTTCAAGGTAAAATGCAACAGAAGGGCAGTAATTGACATCGGATGTATCATGAGGAACCACAAATTGGCTCTTAGCTTCAATGGAACTCAAGCTGTAGCAGGTATTATTTCACAATTTTAATTAAAATCAGTTTCAGAGGTGAGATGTAAAGTTTTCATAATTTTAATTAATAGTGGTTAAATGTCTTTGCTTTTTTCACCAATTTACCTGAAGCAAACCATTTGCATTTGTAAAACTCCAAAAATCAATAAATAGAAGATGCAATAACTGAATACTATGGTTTGTTTCATCTTTTGTTTAGTAGATATTGCTTCTCCATGAAAATGAGAATACTTGGATATTGTGCTTTCAGAACTCGTGTTCTGCATTCCATGGTTACTGAACACTCAGGATTAGTAGTGTTTAATGTAGATATGAATTTGGGTAGGATGTGTTTAGAACACATGCAGAGGAATCATGTCAGTCAAAATTTACTAAAAGCTTATTGTTTAGCAAAACTCTATCTTTGAGAACACAAAACATGACAGTTCTGAAAAACCTGAAGAAATTTAGAAGAAGAGTGACCTTCTAAGTGAATCAGAAGCACATGCCATCCATAGTTATTGCTAACAAGTGATTTTTATAGATTTTTGTGTACCTGGCATGGGTTCATTGGATTCTTTTTTTAATTATTCATTAGTTATGATCAGTTATACATGACAGTATAAAATCCTTAAATTCATTGTATACAAATGGAGCAGATGTTGGGGTCTTTTAGAGAAACAACCTTAAAGGATAGTATCATTTCAAGGGAAAAAGATAGTGGAAAGTTTACAAATGGATTCCCTTGCTAAGCTGTAAAATGTCTTGTATTTTGTGGCAGAGCTATGGATGATTTTATTTGTGATAAATAATTAAGCTTGTATCTTCTATAAGATATAGTAATTTCCATTCTTGGTCCAGTTAACTGAACTCAATAATGAAGAATATGCTGCTACAGTGTATTATCTTTGATACCAGCTGTTAGAGAATTCACTTAAAACTTCCTATTTGTTATTGGTATTAAAAAATCATTTGGGGTCTGTCTTTTCACATCCTTTCATATTTCTAAGCCAGAATGACCTCTTAGAGCTGGCAGACTTCATACTCACTGTGTGAGGCAGTAATTTGTAATCTTTGTTCTGAGTTCACTTAAGATATGAGAAATACTTGTAATGTTGGAATTAAGCTGTTAAGATACAGTTCTTCAGTCATATTATCATTGAAATTTATTATTTTAACCTTTAATTAGGAGAGTCACTGTTCTTGGCTGTCTGTGGCCTGTTTCCATTGCTATTCTTTCATCATGTGATTTAAGTGTTTCTAAATCTTACAAATTATTACAAAAGAAGACATGGAATAACTTTGTAGTTTGGTACTGTCCATTCTGCATGAAATCCAGCCCTTTCAACAGTGGCATACAGAGGGCACATGTGCAGTAAACATTTATTTGAATTAATGAATTGTTTTAGGGCAGCTTGCAAAAGTAATGTTTTCAGTATTCAGTGACTGAGCCTTCAGTACTGGTAATTCAGCTAAACATTCGGACTTCATTTGAAGCCAGTACATAGACAACTGTGTACTCCAGGGAGACCAATTTGTTAACATTTCTATCCAATAGTAATTTACTTTTTTTGTAAGAGAGGGGGGGAGAGAAAGAGAGAGAGAGAGAGAGAGAGAGAGAGAGAGAGAGAGAGAGAGAGAGAGAGAGAGAATTTTTTTAATATTTATTTTTTAGTTTTTGGGGGACACAAGATTTATTTTATTTTTATGTGGTGCTGAGGATTGAACCTAGTGCCCCGCACATGCCAGGCAAGCCTGTTACCGCTTGAGCCACATCCCCAGCCAGTAATTTACTTTTACAATCGTGTTTCTGTAGAGTAAATGTCAAAAGAAAGGGTGTATTTGAAGCAGTTACATGAGTAAGTTTGCTACAGTGAAAGATTTTTGGTATGCTGATGGAAAAGAGACAATTTAAAATTGATATTATAAAATTCAGGTAGCTCTTTTTAAAGACAGTTTTATTGAAGTCTAATTGACATCCAAAACACTTCATGTTCAAAGTGTGTGATTTTATCAGTTCTGACACATGTGCACATCCAAGAAACCATCATCACAACAAGAAGAATGAACAGATCAATCACCACCCCAAATTTCTTTGTTCTTCTATCCTCAAGGTCCTCTGTCCCTTTCTCCAGGCAACCACCATCCTACTGATCTGCTATCACTGTAGGTTAATTAGCTTATTCTAAGGTTTTATGTAAATGGAATTATAGAACATGTTCCCTCTCTCTCTCTCTCTCTCTCTCTCTCTCTCTCTCTCTCTCTCTCTCTCTCTCTCCTTGCTCTTTCACTCAGTAGTTTGTTCCTTTAAGTGCTCAAAGTATTCCATTGTATGGATGTGCCTGTTCACCACTGCCAGCCATTTGGGTGTTTCCAGCATTTGGCTCTTAGAACTAAAACCCATCTGAACAACTGTATTACAGATCTTTGTGTGGACTTAGGCTCTCTTTTCTCTTTGGTAAATACCTAGAAGTGGAATGAGTAGATCATGTGCTAGGTGTATTTTTTAATTTTTTTAAACTGCTAAACTGTATTCCAAGTTGTTGTTTCATTTTACGTTCCTACCAGCAGTGAATGAGGAATCAGTTGCTCCAAGTCTCTATCTTAAATATTACTATGGTAGTCTTTTTAAATTTTAGTCCTTTAAAAGATACATAGTATTACCTCAATGTGATTTTTTTTTAATTTTATTTGGATATATACACAATGTCTTTATTTTGTTTATTTTTATGCAGTTCTAAGGATTGAACCCAGTAACTTATATGTGCAAGGCAAGTGCTATGCCACTGAGTCACAACCCCAGCCTCTCATTGTGATTTTAATTTGCATTTTCCTATTGGCTTATTATGATGTTGAGCATATTTTCATGTGCGTATTTGCCATTCCTTTTTAAAGTATCAAATCTTGTATGTTATTATTTATTGAGGTATTTGATTTTCTTATTAAGTTTTAAGAGTTCTTTATATATTCTAGATACAAATTCTTTATTAAATTTATGATATTTTGTCCCAGTCTGACACGTTTTACATTCCACTAGCAGTGTCTTTCAAAGAACAGATGTTCTTAATTTTGATGAAATTCAATTTATGAATTGTTCTGTAATGCACTTTTGGTATCATATCTAAGAATTCTTTGCCTAACCCCAAGTCACAGAAGTTAGCTCCTTTTTCCTTGAGGAGGTTTATTGTTTTTGGTTTTACACTTAGGTATATGAGCCATTTTGAGTTAATTTCTGTATGTGGTGCAAGGCAGGGGTCAAAATTCATAAGTTTTTGTATATGGGTATTTAGTTCCAGCACCATTTGTTAAAAATGAACATTGTCTCTTTGCTGAATTGCCTTTGTACCATTGCCAAAAATCAGTTTTTTGTGTACATGGGTCTATTTTGGCCTCTATTTTGTATCATGATCTACTTGTTTATCTTTATATCAGTACCACATTGTCTGAATTACTTTACCTTTGTAATAGTGTTTTTCTTCCAGATTTTTTCTTTTGCAAAGTTTTTTGGACTGCTCTGGGTCCTTTGTATATGCATTGGAAGTTTATAATTAGCTTACCTGTTTATACAAAACAGCCTGCTGGGATTCTGAGATATTGAATCTATGAATCAACTTGGAGAGAATTGACTTCTTAACATCATTGAGTCTTCCAACAAATGAACATGTTATTTCTTCCCATTTGTTTAGATTTTCTTTAATTTCTCTCAGCAATCTTTTAAAGTAGAAGTCTTGCGTATCCCTTTCAAATTTGTCTTAAATATTTGACATTTTTGGTGTTATTATAGTATGTTTAAAAAATTCAATACAAAATTTTTCATTACTAACATAGAACAGCAGTTCAGTTTTGTATCTAGCTCTTGTATCATGCAGCTTTGCCAAACTCATCTTCTAGCAGTAGCTTTTGGGGGGGCATATTTCATCGGATTTTTCTATATAGATAATCTCATCATCTAAAAATATAGTTTGAATTCTTCCTTTCTCACTTGAATATCAATGTTTTTCTTGCCTTATTAATCTAAGCAGAATCTCTGGTATATTGTTGGATAGAAATGATGGGAGTGGTCGTCCTTGTCTTGTTCCTTATATTAAAAGAAAAACATTTTATCTTTTTTTATTATGCGTGCTGTTAACTGTAGGTTTTTTTTTTCTTTTTTTTTTTTTGGGTTTTTTTGGATTCATTTTATCAGAATGAGACTGTTCTATTCCTAAGGTTTTTATTGTTCTTGTTTTTGAAGTAAGAATGGGTATTGGATTGTTATTATTTGTTTGCTAATATAATGATGTGCATTGTGATTTGAATGGCAAACCAGCTTTGCAATATTAGCATAAATCTCATTTAGTCATGAGGTATTATTCATTTTATATATTATTATAATTAATTCATTAAAATTTTGCTTGGGTACTGGATGTGGTGACATACACTTATAATCCCAGCTACTCTGGGGCAGGTGGGTCACAAGTTCAAGTCTAGGCTGGGTAACTCAGTGAGATCCTATATCAAAATAAAAAGGACTGAGGATTTGGCATTAGCCTAGCCAAATTAGAACATTAGCTTAGCATGTGTGAAGCCCTGGGTTCTATCCCTTTTTACAACCACCCACCCCCTCACAATTTTGTGTAGGATTTTGCACCTGTGTTCATGAGGGGTACCCCAACCTCTTGTAATGTCATTGTCTGGCTTTGATAGCAGGTTAATGCTGGCCTCAGAATAAGTTAGGAAGTGTTTCCTCCTATTCAGTTTTCTTATAGAATTTGTATATTTTTTTTTCCTACATGTTTGTTGGAATTTTCCAGTGAAGCTATCTGGATCTGAAAAAAAAAAAAATTAAGAGAAGATTTTCAAGCTACAAATTTTCTTAAATATAAACCTGTGACTATTCAATTCAGGTTTTCATTGTAGGTGAGTTTGGTGGTACTTTCTAGAAAATTTGTTCTCTTCATTTAGGTTGATGGATTTATTGGCATATATCCTTTTCATATCTCTACAAACTATGGTGATATCATCTTTTCTTTCCTGATTTTAGTAATATGTATAATCTCTCTCTCTTTTTTTTTTTTCTCATTAGCCCAACTGGAGATTTCCACTTTTTTCTGTCTTCTCAAAGAACCAGTGGTTGTTTTTTGTTTTTTGTTTTTTTTTTTTTTTTTGTTTTGTTTTTGTTTTGGGGGGCATGCTTGGGATCAAGCCAGGGCCTTACACATGGTAAGCACACACTGTACTATTGAGTTATACCCCAGCCCAAGAACCAGCATTTAATTAGTTTGTTTTTCTCTATATTTTCTGTTGTTTATTTATTGATCTTTCTGCTTTTTCTTCATTACTTCTCTTCCTCATTTGCTCTCTACATGTGATTTAATTATTTCTTTTGCCATATTTTAAATTTTTATACATAAAATATGGTTCTTTGAAGATTGTGGTTTAAATTGTTTTCTCCCTGAGACATATGATATTGAGACACAGAGAAGTGTGCTGTAGCTCAGTGGTACAGTGCTTTCCTCACACATATGAGGCACTAGGTTTGATCTTTAGCACCACATAAAAATAATTAAATAAAGATTAAAAATAAATAAATAAAGATTAAAAAATGAGAAACTAGGAGAAACTAATGTCTGAGGTACCTTACTTTGTTGAAATCTGTGGAAAAATTTCTGAGAGCAAATCGTGTTACTTTTTTTGTCACTTTCTTTTGCTTTTTTGCAGTGGCAGGGATTAAACTCGGGGATGATCTGCCACTGAACTACATACCCAGCCCTTTTTATTTTGGGGCAGGGTCTCAGTTGCTGAAGTTGGCCTTGAATTTATGATTCTACTGCCTCTGTCTCCCGAGCAGCTGGGATTATAGGCTTGCACCTGTGTGCCCAGTTTTCTGGTGTTAGTTTTTTTTTTTTTTTTTTAAGATGGACACAATAGCTTTAATTTATTTATTTTTATGTGGTGCTGAGGATCTACACGAGAAGAACATGACTCTCTGAGGACTGGAAGCTAAATAAAATTTGTGATTTTGAATTGGTTTCCTGGAATTAGTGAAAATAGTAATTAAACCACATCTAATGAAAAGGTGGCATAGCACATTTGAAAGGAACCCTCTTTTATGATTTTTAGCTCCAGAATATGATGTCAATTAGATACTGCCTTTGCCTTATTGAGAGATTTGCATCCCCATGCAACTTTATTTCTGGCAAGGGTGACACTGACGTAGCTCAGTGGTAGACTAGCTTTGTTTTCAACATATAGTAATATAAATAAATAGGCCCAACATGTTGACCCCATGCTTTATTTTCCAAGAGAATTCTGCCTTAACTGGACAGGATATGTTACATTCCTTAACAAACTGTTATCTGCTGAAGAAATGCAGTTTCAAAATAATGTTTATTAGAGAAACTTAAGTTACCCTGAAGTGAAGAGTTTTGTGACCCTGCTATAGACCAGATTCTGGAACTGAGAGAAATAAAGATAATTCTTACTAACCATAAAATCTGTGAGAGTTTATGCTTAAGAATTCAATTAGAAATGGTGAACATGAGCCTAATTAACCTAAAGTTGTCATGGCAGAGGATACTTGAGAGTTTGATGTTATCCTGCTGTCAGTCCATAGTCAAGAAGTGTACCTGGTCAGGACTCTTTGGGATCTTGTTGTAGATCTTCAAAAAAACTGAAGTTCAAGAGAGCCATGCTATTATCTTTTCAGAGAGAACACACTTTCTTCTGTCAGAGTGTCACCCTGTTCTTCCTTCAAATCACTTCTAATAAACTCATTGCCTGCCACTCTGATTTCTAAGTTTGGAAAGTTATGTCTTGATTGAAAAAAAAGTTTGCATTTGAAGGGAGTGGTCTTCATTCTACCTCAATTTTTCAGAGTGTCACAGCCCTGTATCACTAAAAGATCCTTGCCATCTGTAAGGCTATCAGAGACTCCCTGGAGTGTCTTCACTTCATAGTTTATACTGCTCTCTAGAGGGAGAGACCCAGGGAATGATATTCACTAGACACTCCAAAAGAATTTAGACATGGTGGCTCTTCAAACCTTTTGTTAAGCAGTTATGAAACCCACAAGTAGGACAATATAGGAGGTTAGAAAGAGGACACATCACACAGGAAAATCTTAAAGGAGGAATTTCAAATCAGATATTGTGATAAGGTGTCTGTACCTGGGAAGACAGAGAGAAGAGAAAAATTGTTCTTATTTTTCAAACTGTCAAGTTACACTTGTCTGCTTTACTCTCATGTGAAATGCTCACAAAGAGAAACCAAAATCTTTAATCTGACATCCAGTTCTTGGAGAAAAATTAGAAATACCGCATTCATTTGAAATGTAAAATAGAAAAAATAAAACAGTTGACAAGCAAATGCTGGCATTAAATATATGAACAGTGCCAAGTGCAATGGTGCACTTCTGTAATCCCAGTATCTTGGAAGGCTGAAACAGTAGGATCATGAGTTCAATTTTAGCTTCAGCAAAGATGAGGTGTTAAGCAACTCAGTGAGATTCTTTCTCTAAATAAAATACAAAATAGGGCTGGGGATTTGGCTCAGGGGTCCAGTGAGTGAATATATTTTAGAATGACTTGTTATCCAATGACAGATAACTAATCCACTCACTTTTGACTGGATGCCATGATTCAATCACAAGATACCAACTAGTTTCTATGTGGAACTCCTGTCTGACAGGGTCACAATGTGGGGGATTCTGTGGCAGGGCTGCACCACCTGGAAACCAGAACCATGGGGAATGTTAAGTGTTTTGTTTCTGATACTCATGAGATAGATAATAGGGCATACCACAATCAATAATAAAAGTACATGTTGCCTGAGATTGCAGGAAAATTCCCAGAATGAGATTAAAGATGCAAATAAGATATGTCCTGAGATGTATTTTAGTATCTTTGACAATACAAACAATAGTGTTTTTTCTTAAGAAATTCACAGGGGAAAGATTGCAAATCAAGGTTCCTGAGAAAAGCTTAACAATTTACACTAAGCTCCTCATTCTAAAGTCACAACCTGTGCAACATACATTCCCTTTACTAACAGAGCCTTCTTTCTCTACACAGGAATTCATGATGAAAATAGGAAACACATAGTCAATACTAATAGCAAATTAGTTGAAGTGCAGAGCCTGCTCTTTAATTAAAAATTATAAAGACATAAGAATTCATAATTTGATGGAGGATCAAAGAAACTCTTTAAAAAAGCAGTTAAATAGGTCATGTGAAAAAAGAAAATTACTTTGGAAAAACAGAATAATGTAAAATTTTATATAGAGATATTGTTGAGTCAGTTCAGAGGAGTAGGCTTTTAAATAATAGGCTTTCACTGTTTTAAGTGTGTATTATTAGGACTTTAGTTTAGAAGCAAAAAAAGCTTACCAATAATCATACGTGTGCTTTAAAGTTTAAAGTTAATAGGTCATCATGCCGGTAGTCAAGTTGCATAGTCTAGTACTTAGTGATTGAAGTGAAAATGTAAAAGCTTAATCGTGATTAGCAAAGGTTACAGGAACATATTTTAAACAATGTGTTCAATATCTTATGAAGTTAATATATGTCAGTAAAGATTGCAGCTCTTGAAAATTATTTAAATGAAAGAAGTTTTGGGCTTTGCTATTTTAACTACATGAATAAATACCTTTACAAAAGGTATAAAAATAAAGGCCCCTCTATGGGCATCAGATCCTTCTGAAGGCTGCTTTTAATTTGCAACCTGTCATCCTGTCTCCTCTTCTTTTGCTGAGGCCACATATCCTTCAGTACCCAATGCCATTCATACTTCAGGACCCCTAGATTCCTGCTAGGGCTGGACCCTGGCAATAATAATTAATTTTTTGTTTATTTAAACTTGAAGTTGACTCTGTTGATGGGCTGTATTGAATTATAGAAATATATATATATATATATATATATATATATATATATATATATATATATATATATAGACATAATGCCTGTGATTTGTGCTAATATTCTCATAGTACCCCATACCAAAGAAAAAACAGACATCATAATTCTATTATTATGCTCAAGGCAAAATTGCAAATAATTTATTTTTTAATTCCTTATACTCTAGGTTCTGGAATACTGAGAGATCTAGAGACCTGGCACCATTCACCTCTTGTTTGTTTTATTAAACTAGAAACTTTTAAAAAATGTTTTTTGTCCCATTTTTTTGTAGGGGGAGTAGGGACAATGCTGCCTCAGGGAATTACTTATGAGTTGAAGTCTCAAGCTCTTTTCTCACAAGGCCAGAGAAAAGAAATGTTAAATAAAATTTTACAGTAATTGTGATATTTAATTTTTATATAAATGCACTTCTGTCTGCGCTAGATCTAAATATTGGGAGGAAACTCTGCCATGAAATAATTTTATCCTGAGTCACTTAATGCAATTCACAGAAAAAAAAAAAACAATAAATAAAATAAAGATTCCAAGGCTGTGGAGCAGTCCTGTAATATTGTAATATCAGTTACTTTAAAAGCCATCAGAGGAGAATTTGTGACCCTTCCCCAGGACTCTATCTATGTTTCTATCAATTCATCAATCCATTCATCTGTGGTCCTGGGACTCTGTAGTGAATAATACCCATGGGTCTGATCTCCAGTATTTTTTTTTTCTACTGGCAATTGAACTCAGGGGCACATGACCACTGAGACCACATTCACAGCCCTATTTCTATTTTATTTAAACACATCATCTGAGTGAGGTTCTCAGTGCCTTGCCATTGCTGAAGCTGGCTTTGAACTCATTGTCCTCCTGCCTCAGCCTCTCCAGTTGCTTGGATTATAGGCATGCACCCCTGCATGTGGTACATCCCCAGTGTTTGAGCAACAAAAACAGAACAGACAAAATCTGTCTTTGTGTCCTTATTTGATTCAGATCTGGATAAAATTTACTATTACTCAAACAGTAGGCCTACTGAATTAGACAGGCAGTCAGTGTAGATAGGTAAATTGAGTCAGGTTGAATCTAGGAAGCCAATTTTGAGTGAATCTGGGAAGATGGAGACTGTCCCCTGAGGGATATTATCAAGAACTTGCCCCTGCTCCAACCTGTTGCCAAGGTAACCTATCCCAGGAATTTCCCCTCCCTACAGAGAGCTATAAGATTGTTAATGTGTCCTTGTATTCCATCCTGCCATTCCCCTTAAACCCACCTATTTTGCAACTTTAGGCCATTCCACCAAGCATTTTTGGGCCTAGACATGTACTCAGGAAGGAGAAAGATATGGGGGGAAAGGCAGGAGAACAAAGGAAGCCTAAGACATATAAAAGGGCAGAACACCTTGCTTCTTGGGATACCTTGATACCAGCTATGTCCCCCTTCTCCCTTGTGGGAGAATCTATGTTACCCTTTTCTAAATAAACCCTGCTTTGTATGCTTGCCTCAACATGCTTTTCTATTGTTGAAACTTCAACATGTGGAAAAGTAAGACTTGTCACCAGTAACCAGTGGTATCTCTACCAAGCTCAATTTTGGAGGAAGTTCCTGAGGCCCTTTCCAATCTGTCTCTTGGGTGAGAACTGTCTAATCAAGACACAGCCAGTGATGAGGGGGCAGACTTCCACAGTCTTCTATTCCTTTTGTTTTTGGAGCCTGCCATTCATTGAATCCATTTCTCTGCTTCCAGGTTTTTGTGCTACACTGGAGCTGAAAAAAAAAATATATAAGGGGAACACTAAGCATCCTGAAATCCAGAAAATGGTAAGTGTGTGTGCTTATTTTGAGACTGGGTAGGGAGGCTGTTTGAAGCCAGTGGGATTGGCAATTGTGGCTGGAAACTCCTCATAATTGTCTCCAGAGTCTGGTGGATAGAGGGTCTCTCCTTGGCAGGTTAGCCTTTAGTTTTCTCTGACTAGTATAGTGGAGCTTAGATCAGTATTTTAGACCTCAAGTTTTTTGTTCCATAATTGTATGGTGTTTTCAGGGCCTTCCTGAATTCCTGTGTGGGCATCTGTGTGCATTAGCTCAGTATGTCCCCAGAATGTGTGGTGAAGGCTGGGATAATCATCAGAAGAGGACCCCAACTTCATTAGTTGTGTTCCTGTGTGAGAGAAGCTGTGGCTTTTTTAGGGACCCCTGTTCTTGTTCCTCCTAAGTTTTTATTTTTGTTGTTTATATGTTTGTTTATTTTAGACCATGAATTATTCCCCTGGGTGTTTATCTACTGACCCACATTATCAATCTTTTTCTATATATTTTTGTAGAGACAAAGTCTCACTGAGTTTCTTAGAACCTGACTAAGTTGCTCAAACTGGTTTTGAACTCAACATCCTCATTCTTCCTGAGCTTTCTAAATGTAGACTAAGAAGTATCTCAAATCCAGAATGGTTATCTGATAGTTTAGCTATTTATAGGTCTGAGATTAAATCCCAAATTTCCAGCTCCCTTCACATTCTCAAAGGCAGGGTTCTTGCTCAACTTGATTGAGAAAAAATAAAATAAAATAGATAGTAAAATTACAAGGCAGCTGTATAATGGACATCTTATTTAACCATACCTGAATGTTAATGGATAGATATGTTAATGAGCACCATTAAGGCCTATTCAAATAAAAAAAGAAAAAAGAAAAAAAAAGAAAAAAAATACTTGAGACTCACTTATGGGAATACCTTCAACCAAATTATTTTTCCTTGGGGTGAACCCAGTTGGAAGTCACTGGAAGGAGGATGGGATACATTAAGGACAAACTTGAGCCTAGTTGGTAATAAAAATGCCTTTTTCAATACTCATTTTAAATAGATATTAACCAATGCTCTGCCAAAAGCCATATTTAAACTTCGAAATTGACACACACAAAAAATGTGTTCTTCTGCTATCATGCCCTCTACCACATTTTGAGAGTTGTATTTTTTCTTGCTAAAATAAATCCTATTCTTTTTACTATTACTTTCCCTGAGTGTCCATAGATTTTATTCTTCAAAACGTGTGAGACAAGATCCCAGAGAAAATTGGTTAAATGGGAAATTTAGTTTCATCTCAAAATTTCAGTTTCAACATAATTATGTTTTCCCATGTTTTCTTTTAAAGGCATGCTTTGTTTGTATTTTTTTCTCCAAGAACTGGATGGCAGTTTTAAAAGATTTTGCTTTATCCTTATGAGACTTTCACATAAGAAAAAAAGCAGGAAAAATTTAGACGATGTTAAAAATAATGACTTTTTTCTTAATAAAATAATATAGTCAATGTGTCCCAGTTGCCAGGGGCAAAATTGTGACATATGCAGTCAAGGAGAGAAATAAAAAATGTCCAAATGCTTCTGCCCCTTTTAATGCTTTATTCACTCAAATTGCTCAATGCAATTATACTCTATAGGTTCTTACTCAAGAAAATAACAATCCTGAATGCTAGGCACTGTAATAGAGATAATCCATTCATAGCAAAAGAAAAAACAAAGGTTGATTAATTTACTGCTAAGAAGTCTAGATTAATTTTAGACACTGCAAAAGTAACTTAATCATGACAGGCTAGTTACAGACATTCCCTCTGTGTACTAAGTTTAAATGTCAGAACAATATTCTTAAGCCTTAGGCTTTTAGTCCAGCAGATGCACACTCACTCAGACCATGGTGACCAGGTCCAGAACCAAGGGAGGCTTCTCCTGGCTTGGAGTGGACAACAGGTTGAGGAGAGAACCTATGGAGAAGTTGTGGCTTTCACCAAAGTTCAGATGAAGTGGTAGAGTTTGAGAGATGAGAAAATCATGCAGAGGATCAGAAGAAAAATGACAAGTGATGGGATGTCAGGTCCTCATCAGGCTCTTCAGCTTGAGTGTATGCTGGTTTCTGCTGGCTAAATCCCTGCCCATTAGCTCTATTATTTATACTAAATTTGGGGGCTTTTAACCTCTCTTTCAATTCTTCTTAGCTATCATGGGATTTCTCCATGACATCATTTACCCTGGGGTCAGAAACTTCTGGTCTTGTGGTCTCCACTCTGATTTTCTTGTCTTTCTCTCTTATCAGGCAAGTATAGCCTGCCAGATATTTCACTCTGTTTATCACTTTAAGGGGAAGTAACATTTTTTAGGCTATACTGGATGATTCTGTGGGTGTGCCTGGTACCACTGCATGTTTCAAACCAGAGCTTTTAAAATGGAGTTGTTTAAGCTCAGGGCTAAGGCCATTCTCACAGTCCCAATTAAAGACTTTTTAAAAATGTAATGGGAGGTTTTTCCCTCCATGTATGTAAGACCACTTTAGTAAAATGACCTGTAGAAGCATTCCAAGCATTTCCAGGAAACATCTGTGTCCTAGTGTGGAGGAAAATAAAGATGGGACTGAACTTGATTTAAACTCTAAGGAAGTTTAATCACAAAGGCTAGAGTACATAGTGAATCTGAACATCAGAAGCCATGTGAGAATCCTGGTACATTAAAAAAAAATTAGTTATCAATGGACTTTTATTTTACTTATTTATATGTGGATCTGAGGATCCAACCCAGTGCCTCACCCATGCTAGGCAAGCATTCTGTTACTGAGCCAAAACTCCAGCCCTAATCTGATACATTTTTATTAACCTGTTTTACATAGACATTAACCAGTAGCCTTAATACTTTTTCAATATCTGTTTGGATTGAATTAATAACCCAGAAATCAGTGAAGCAAAGAATCTAATTTTATCTCCAACTGTGGTTTCAGATATCATAGTGTCGAGTTAAGATTCCCCTTTGAAGAACTTAACTGTGTTGTGTTCTCATTCCAACCTCCCATATTTGCCCAGTCCTTAGTTTTAGAACAGTCTGACTTAAGGTGTCCACAGATATCAATGTCTCTTAGCCTATTTAGAAAATATCATTATCTGAGTCTTGTCTTCTACAGATCAGTTTGAACTATAAGTGTGTAGCATCTAAGGGGAGTAGTTCAATGCTGTGAAGCCAGAAGAAATCTTTTGATATTCCTTTCATCTAAAAGGATTTTTTTTTTGGGGGGTGCATACCAGGAATTAAACTCAGAGGCACTCCAAGACTTAGGCTCATCCTTAGCCCTATTTTACATTTTCTTTGGAAAGGGTTGCTTAGTGCCTTACCATTGCTGAGGCTGCTTTGAACTCTCCATCCTCTGCCTCAAACTCCCAAGACCCTGGGATTAGAGGCATTTCCCACCATGCCTGACTGGCATTTCATTTTTTTATTAGATACTGTGAATAAAGCTACAATAAAAATGGAATTGCAGTTATTTCTTTGAGAAAAGTTTTCCAATTCATTTAGATGTATGCCCAGAAATATTATTACTGGATTGTATGGCACTTTTTTCGCCAGATTTATTATTATTATTTTTAGTTATTGAGTCACTATAGATTAACCCATGGGCACTTTTTCACTGGGCTATACACCAACCTGTACCCCTTTTTTGAGACAGCATCTCACTCATTTGGTTACAACCTTGCCAAATTGCTAAGACTGGTCTTGAACTTGAGATTCTCCCCTCTTATACTCCTGAGCCACTGGAGCATAGGCATGTGCAGCCTTACTTTGCTACCCCAAATTATATGTCATTTTTTCTTGAGCTTTGGAAGAACCTTAACCCTTTTTTCAAAAAAATATATTTATAAATTTTTAAATTTTCACTAATATTTTTACATGTATATGGACACTAGCATAATTGTAATCTTTCAGAAATTGTTCACCTTACTTGGTTTGGCACTGGGAGATAAACCTAGGAGTGCTAACCACAGAGCCACATCCCCAGTCCTTTTTATGTTTTATTTTGAGACAATGTGGAGAAAACAGGAGCCACTTCAATGAAATTAAAAATGTGTCTGATCCCAAGAAAGCAATTTTTTCAAACTATAGGATTTATTTCACTTTGAATGTTCCTCCTCTTTTCACCTATTTTTCTGGTTTCAACAGCATGGATGAACATATCTGTAGCCTTATGCTATCATATAACTACATATTATCAGGATCAGAAACACAGTATTTTATATAGGCTTTGCTACTGTTTGAGGAGTATCATATATATTAAATAAACACTTTACACAAAAAATAATAGCAATTTATATAGTTTCTGTAATTCAAGAGAAATTGTTTCTGGTCCTTATCAATACTGTGTAATTTTTTTTTTTTTTTTTTTTTTTTGGCATCAGATGTTAGCTTGCATTTTTATAATTTGTTAAAATGTTAAGAGGTTATACTTTTTGAACATTTCTCCTACCATAAGTGTCATTTTTTTAATTAAATATTCTTAACTTTTATTATGTGAGCTCATGAGTTCTCTCACTTCTCTTTATACCTTTTCTTAAAATTATGTTATTATTTAGCTGTGGCTGGACATACTACCCTTATGTTATTTATTTATTGTTATGTGGTGTTGAGGATGGAACCAAGGACCCCACATGTGCCAGGTGAGTGATCTGCTACTGATCCAGAACTCCAGCCCATCTTTGTACCACTTAATGAAAAATACTTTATTTATTAATGTTGCCCAATTTATAATTTTTTAACATATTTATGTAACTTTCTGAAAATAAATAACTGCTCTGTTTTGTGGTTCTTGAAATTTAATCCAAAGTTGCCATTACACTCATCAACATCCCCAGGCATTTTTTAAAAATCTTATATAGAGACAGGTTGTTGGCAAGTGGCCCAGCTAACCTTGAAATTTTAACCTTTCTGCCTTAGTCTTCCAAATAGATGACATTAGAGGCAAGTACTATGACATTTTCCATATAAATCCCTTTTATTCATGCTGGGGATTGAATGCAGGGGTAACTGACAAATGAATTACATTCCCAGGATTATTTTATATATTATGTAGTGACAGGGTCTCACTGAGCTTTTTAGTGACTCTTTCTATTGTGGCTGGCATTGAACTCACAATCCTCCTGCCTCAGTCTTCAGAGTTTTGGGATTGCAGGCATGTGCCACCACACCTAGCATAAATTCCTTGTTATAGTAACTTTTGACAGATATATATGTGTTATTGAATCTAGGGGTGGTATACCCTTAAGCCACAGCCGTATACCCAGGCCATTCAATATTTTATTTTGAGACAGAAACTTCCTCATGGTGGTCATGGCCTTCCTGTGTTGATGAGCCTTTCTTTGAACTTTTGGTTCTTAAGCCTCTACCTCCAAAGTCATTGAGATTATTTCTGTAATACCATCCACAGCTCTATTTTATTTTTATACTGAAGTATAAAATACTCCTGAAACTAAGTTTCTTCTGGTATTAAGAAAGAATATAATATTGTTTTCCCAAAAAATAATTTCTTGTCCCAATGATTGTTTTGGAAAGAATGTCATATTTCTATTTTTGAAAAGCACTGCAAAGTTTCTCTAAATTTCAAGTTTCTTGTTGTTTGTTTTGTTTTGTTTCATTTTCTTTTTCTTAATAAAGATTCTGTGTTACTTACACACATCTATTTATTCATATTATTATAAGGTATCTAATTATTTCTATAAGTTCATATTGTACAACAATGTGTGGTAAAATCCATCTGTTTTTCAGTGATGTACTTCAAGTAAATCTAATATGTAGCCTAAGATAAATTTTAAAAAAAAGTTAAAAAAGTTTAGAGTTCAATGTATACCTATTATTAAATGAGGCATATTTGGTACAGGTACATATATATTACTATTATATACAATTAATATTTTATTGCTACATCTCAAATTAATCATATCTCTTTCAATTTAATTTGTCTTCTGGAAGCACGCATACATGACACTATGCAGATGTACATTTTTTGTGGTGTGAAAATTTTGCTTTTGCTTAGTATGTTCTGCCCTTTACTCTCCTTTTTATGAAATTGTCATTTCAAAATTATTCATTTTTCTGAATTTTAGACCTTTTATTTTAACTAGTGAAGTCTGTAGATTTTCTTTTTATCCTCAGCTTTAGGTGCATCCCACTATATAAATTTTAATGTTGTGTAATTGACCTCTAATATTCAGTAAAATTTACCCCAAATTCTGAGCACTCTGGACTATTGATGTCTGAATGAAAAAAAATCTCAAAATTATTCATGCAAAAAGCAGGAAATGGATGGATCAGAATGTAAGACTGGTGGATGCTAAGTATGTAGGTGACATTATTTTTTTTAAAGTATTGGTGGAGGGGCTGGGCCCAGCTCCAGATTTCTGACCTATCACATAAGAGGCCCTGTGTTTGATCATCAGCACCACATAAAAATAAATAAAATAAAGATATTGTGTCCAAATACAACTGAAAATAAATACATTAAAAATTGTGGAATATATGGGGGTAGGGAGATAAAGATCAATGAAAAAAAAAAACTTGAGCAGCAGAAGGGTTCAGATGCAAAAAGTCTACAATGGCATCATGAGGTTACATGGGTAGTGTTCTTGGAAGCAGAAATAAAATTTGGGAAGAAAGAAAAAGGTAACTGTTGCACTATTCCCAAGTGAGAGAGCCAGTTGTGTGGGTTCTCTTTTTAACACTTCCTATCTAGAAGTGGAATTGACAGTTCATAAGGTATGCCTCAGTAAGTAGTAGAACACCATATTGAAAGTACCTTTACACTTTTTCAAGGCTACAAGCTCTCTTTTACAATTGCAGTCACATTACATCCTTGTACTTTTTAGTTATTCATTCATTCATTCAATTATTTATTTGTTTATTTACTCACTTTTTCTTGTCATTGTTTTTACATTATTAGTGATTATATAATGGCATAAATATCCCAAATGTTAACTTCTCTAATATTGGTTTATGTGTTTATGTATATACTTATTATTTGAACAATTTCCCCCTTGCCAAACCTGATTTATATTAGATCTTAATCTTGTTTTATAAATACTTGATAAAAACATTATTTTAAACAGCTTAAGGATCTATCTCCTGAGCATAATTCCAATCACAAACTAAAGTGGGCATCTGGGTCAATTAAAAGATGTGTCAAATCTTTTCTTTGTTCCTATTTACACCTTAAAATAGGACTCCTCTCCCACTTGTATATGTTTGAGAACATACTAATTTCTGAATGCAGCATTTAATAAATATAGATGAGTTTTCATCAACAAATCCACTATTGTTTTTAAATTTTTTAAATCCTTGCTCCTGAAAGTTTCACTGATTACCCCCCACCTCTCTCTCTCTCTTTCATATTACAGATTGAACCCAGGAATGCTTTTCTGCTAAGAAACATCCTCAGCCCTTTATAAAATATTTTATATAGAAAAAAGGTTTTGTGAAGTTTCTTAGAGCCTCACTAAGTTGCTGAGGATGGCTGGCTTTGAACTAGTGATCTTTCACCCACAACCTCAGAAGACTCCAGAATTATAGGCATGCACCACTGCACACAGCTTTTGATACTCTCTTTAAAATAATCAGTCACAACTCTAATAATTGAAATTGCATTTACATCACTCTTTTCTAATGCAGTAATATATTACCATCTAAAATATTTTTTTAAAAAATTTGTTAGATGACTACTATTTTATTCACAGATTTTATTCTGTTACCTCTTTAGTATTGATAAGTGGTCTTATTTCTCTTCTTTCTTCTTCTTAGATATGTGTGGTCTCTTGTTATCAAATGCATCTATGATAAGTGTGTTGAAAATTATGATTCTAAACCTATCATGAATCCCAACATTTCCAAGAGTATTGAGAGTAGAAAAAGAAGAATATTCATAACTAATGAATCACTTTCAGTGGAAGCATAGTACCAGTGTCCAAGGTGGAATGTAATCAAGATGCTTCAGTGGTAAGGTGGAGTCAGAACACCACCCTAGGGATTTGGGGACCTCTAAAGCACCATGTCCATATCAGAATCTTTTATTCACCTTTTAAATACAGTTATTGCTGCTTGCATAAAAAATAAAACACTATGTATAAGAAAGGTGAATGAGAATTAAATCCTGTGGAGGCACCAAGGTTGATCTTTAATTCTAGTGGATAATTAGTAAAATAAGAAAAACCTTGCAATAGCCTCCATCTTTCCCAACTACGTGGAATAGAACATTTAGATGTACTGAACTGAAGTGACAAAAATGCATTTCATGGAGGTGGTACCAAAGAAATTTTAATGGCAGAATCCTGGAAATGTTAGATAAAAATATACACATTCATATACAGTTATACAGAGAAAAAGATAAATGATAAGCTCATAAATGCAAGAGTAAATTCAGTGTACATGAGTTGTATGTACAAGGTAATGATAACAGCATGAGTTATATGTACAAGGTAATGATAACACCTAAAAGATGAAGAAAGTAGTAATTGAGGTGATACAGAACTCTATAATTGTGGGGAATAATAATAAAAATTAATAAAAATAGATACTGTTATATCACTTTGGGTATGCCTCTTTCCTCTGCTGTTCATCTGAATTTGGTTCTCTCAGATAAGCTTAGGTTGGTAAAGTGCTTTCTGAATTTTTGTTTTCTTTTGTTTTCAGGATTTTGTCAGCTAAGTCTTGTAATGCCCAGTCCTGAACTCACTTTTGTTGCCTTTTTACAATTTATTCTCATCTGCAGAGGCACAAACCCACTTCACTCACTTTGTTCAATGAACTGACTTTTTTCTATCTTTGCAAACAATGTTTGAAATAGTCAGTCTATAGGAGGGTCTTCCATATCATATAATATGGTTCTCAGACCCTGTGGGAATTGAGGGTAGTTCCCTGCTGTTTTACTATCATCTTCCCTGTGAGAATGTTTATCTATCTTTTGTATTCCACCAACTCAGAAGAGAAGTACTTGTGGTCATATGCTAAAGAACACTAGAAACTATAAGATTTGAGAAAATGGAAGTAATAACTTTCTCTTACACTATTATAGGAAGTATGGCTATTTCATCAATTTGATTAAAATTTATATACTCACAGTCATTCACACTGTGAAAGTCTTGTATTTAAATAATCCATAATTGTAAGAAATAATTTCTGGTTATTTCATTCCAATAAGTGACTTAATTTTTTAGCCATATTAAAATCAGAAATTACTGAAAATTAAATCTATGTATTCAAATTTCCACGATAATAATGTGATCAGAATTAAGTAGGAATTAAGAGAACATTGAACAAAGTTGCTATAAAACATGATTAAAACTTCCCTGCCTTTCCCTGTAAGAAACAGGTTGATAAAGCAATGTTAAATTTCTGAATAGTATTTAAGTTTATTTGTGATTCATTTTTCAATACTAGTTTCCAGTGCTGAGGATATAGCTCAGTTGGTAGAGTGCTTGCCTTGCATGCATAAGGCCCTGGGTTCAATCCCCTAGCACACACACACGAGAGAGAGAGAGAGAGAGAGAGAGAGAGAGAGAGAGAGAGAGAGAGAGAGAGAGAAATACATGTTTGTTTGTGATGTAACTTATTGGTGTTCTTTGCTAAACCATTCTCTTCATGTTAGATACTCACATGTTCTCTTTGCTCTTAGTTACTTCTGATAACTTCTGCCTTGACTATTATTTTCTTATGAACCTAATAAAGATTCATTTTATTATTTGGAACTAAAAAACTGATTTTCACAGAAGGAGGTTTTCTACTGTTATATATATACTCTGATCATTCTAGTTCTATATTTTGGAGATTGGCTGTTTTATTTCCAGCTTTTTAACCTACTCAATTTAAATTTGATCAATTTGTTGGCTAGTTTCCTATCATTTGTTTCATCAAGTGAATGTAGTTTGATCAATTTTATGGTCCCATTCTCTACTTTTCTACCTCATTGAGATTGGTTTCTTCAAAGTTTCCCATCAAAGTCTCTGATTGGTGGTGGGGATAACTAGAAACTAAACTCAGGGCTACTGGAGTACTGAGCCTCATACCCAGACCTATTTTGTATTTGATTCAGTGGCAGGGCCTCACAGATTTGCTTAGTGCCTTGTTGCTGAGGATAGCTTTGAAGTTGAAATCCTCCATCCTCAGTCTCCAGAGCTACTGGGATTCTAGGCTTATGCCTCCTTACCCAGCTAGATCTTGCATGTCTTAATTTGATGTCATTTTAAACTTGCAAATACAACTATGTTGCACTTACAGAAATATATTTCCATTCATTATGCAATTATTATTGTGGTAGCAAAGTTTTTTTTTGGGGGGGGTAATGTTTCTCGTATAATTTTTCTGTTGTACTTACTAAATTAAATATATATCATGTTAATGTCATGTTATTGACAGTGTTTTACAACATTTAATATTTTTGTAGCTATGTAGTAACTAAAAATGAATAAGCTCATATTTCTTCAATCTTATATGACCCCAATGTAGCTAGTTTCAGACACACTTTTTACTGTTTCTACTCAAATTTGTCATTTTATGATGAGTAGGCCAATGACAAAATAAACTAAATTTTGTGAAAATGAAACTAACATTCAAAAAATAAATATTTAATTGTATTTATTCAGGTTATCATCACATCTGATAAGCCTATAAAGAAAATAGTAGTGTGACTACTTCATAGGTGATTGTGAGTTGTTTTAGTAATTAATATGTTACCACAATGTGTACATTAGAAACAGCTCATAATTTACTCAGTGAACATTCTTTAAAATATGATATTTTGAGAGACCTTTAGCATGACAGCAAGAAGATATTCATGAAAGGTTAGCCCAGCAGAACTAGTGAACAGGAAAAAAAATTCCAAGTATTTATAATTGCTGGTCCAGAAAAGTAGCTCAAGAAAATAGACAAGTAAAGGTACAAACAAAAGTATAAAAGGCAATAAAAATACACATTTTTTCTACTTTCTTAATGGATATTGAAAGCAACATATAAAATTGCATATTTAGAATATATGTCCTTAGTTCCTCAAAAACCCTAACCTGAAAAATAAAAATAAAAACAAAAACAAACAAAAAAACCTCTCGCTATGTGGTAAGCATTCTTAGTATTCTTCTTTATATTGTTTGACACATATTTTGAGGTTTCTAAAGGGAAAACATGTAAAAAATAGAGAGTGTCTTCAGACTGAAGTGTTCAACATTTTTTTTCATCACCCACACACATACATTTGGCTTGGTACAAAAATCCTTGTTTAATTCTACTAATTTGCACTTTTTTTCAGAGTGCAACCAAAAGTTCCAGATGTGTATCTTCTAGTCTAGCATGTACTCAGTGCCACATTAGTTATTCACCAATGGAAATCTGTCCTCAAAAAGCACTGATTAATTAATTAATTAATTTCTAATTTTACTGTGGAATTGACTTAAGTAAATGTGTGACTCTTTATTTTATTCTTCTTATTTTTGTTCTTCTTTGTACTGGGGATAAAATCTAGCAGTGCTTTATAATTGAGTAAAATCATCTCTGCCTAAGTTGCCCAATTAGTTTTGTACTTTCATTAGTATCGGGAATTAAACCCAGAGGAACTTAACCTCTGAGTTACTTGAAAAACTTTTTTTTTTAGTTAAATCTCTGAGGTTGCCTTTAACCTTGAGAATTACCTGTTTTTTCCTTATGAGCTACTGGTATTACAGAAGTTCACCATCATAACAAGGAATCTTGTACTTATTTGGTTGGCCTCACCATCACAACTTACTAAAATTATAGATGTACACCATCATGCCTGATTCTTGCTGAGTAAATTTGAGGTACTGAGTTCAATTCTAAGCATCACATATACATAAATAAATAAAAATTAAAAGTCCATCCACAACAAGACACATACTTCACATTTGTTTATTATTTTATTACTAAATTAATATTTGTTAATAAAACTGGTTATTAAACCCATAATATTATAATTAGGCTTTATGAAACTGGATAATGAACTAAAAGTAATGTATATGTCCTGGTCTCAGGAGATTACAGTTCATCAGTTATTTACAATATATATCATGTTCCTTTGATTTGCAACTGTTAGTTATCTCCTTCAAATAGAAATTAAAGTAGAGGCTAAAAAACTTGTAGGCCATATTTGTTTCAACTAAGTGCTGATTTTGTAATTAAAAAAAACTATTATATAATTAATTCACTTTTAGTAAATTTCAGATATTAGTCATTTTAAGGGTTTTGGTGATTGACCCCACTGACACTTTACGAATGAGTCACAGCCTGAGAATTTCAATTTTAAGACATGGTCTCTCTATGTTGCATAGGACCTCACTAAGTTGTTGAAGTTGGACTCCAACTTGCAATCCTCCTGACTCAACCTTCAACATTTCTGTGATTACAGTAGTGCTCCACTGCCCCCTAAAATTATTAGATTTTAAGAGAGCACAATTGGAAATAGAATGACCCTGCTTGGTTTGCTTTGTATTCATAATCCTCTGACCTCAGCCTCCAAAATTGCCAGTTTTACCAATGTATGATAAATTGTGTAATTTGCATCTTTGTGAATTACTCATATAACTTATGTGTAAATAACATGTCAGGAAACTTTATGCTCAGGATCTTATTTCTCAGGTTTCATTTTGTCTTTTAGTAAATGCCTTGTGACTCCTTTTTCATAAATCTGACTGTCCCTATGCATAGTTTCTTCTGTCTGAAAACATGGCTATGAGTTATAGATGATTTTTGTTTGTTTTAATGCAGACTTGTTCCTTGCTATGTTAGAGTAAGACCCATGACATATGAAAGAGCATAGGTAATAGAGATTGCTGACACTGAAGTAGAGCAAAAGTAGGAGTGAGGAAGCTGAGGAGCCCAGAGAACTGAGGATTGTGTGAGACGGAGCACACTAATCAGCAGGGAGATCAAGTTTATATTCTACAAAAAATAAATAGGCAATACAAGAAAGCATATATGTGAAGTATTAGAAAATATTAGTTAATCATGTGAAATTTTTATTCACTCATAAAACAGCAACAACAATCAATAGAGTATTAGTAGAATGTTAATTAGAACATAATAAATGTTCACTTTTGCAATAAGAAATATAATACAGTTGAAAATTGGCATTATATATTTTTTCAAAAAGAGATAAATAGATAAAGCAAGACATGCCTGTAATCCCATGATTGAGGGCTGAGGCAGGAGGATTACAAATTAGAGGCCAGCTTAATACACTTAGGAAAACTCTCTGCCAAAATAAATCAAAAGGACTAGGGATGTAGTTCAGTGGTAAATGACCCCAGGGTGCCATCTGTGTCCAAAAATACAAAACAGAGAGAATGAGAGAAAGAGAGTGAGGGGCTAAGAGAGAGACAAAGAGAGAAAGAAAGGGAGTGAGAGAGAGAGAGAGAGAGAGAGAGAGAGAGAGAGAGAGAGGCAACCAAGATTAAAATTATACATTTTACATGGGTTGTGGCAAAACAGTCAAACACCTGCCATGCTTGTGCAAGATCTTGGGTTTGATCTCCATTGGTGCATGCACACACACACTCACAAAAAATGAATATTAATTCATATAAGAATATTAAAAAACTTGAAAACTTTATAATAGTGGTTGATGTATAGACATAGTTTTCTTATATACTTATTACAAATTATAAAGTATAAATGAAAATTTAAAAAGTCACAGTATATTCACCTAAATGTAAGTGGATCTCACAATGAAAACTCAGTGTTTTTTTAACAATAATAAGTTACATTTTTCTTTCCCTATTTTACAGGCTTTAATTTTGGTTGCTTTATGAATTCCATAAATTATTTATCTTTTTATTCCTAGAAAGCACATGTGAACTTAAAATTAACTTTATAAATATTTTCAGGGTGTAATTCTTTATCATTTAGTATATTCACATGTTTACCATCCCCAGTATTTAGTTTTAGAAACTATTTTAGATGAAAAGAAATTAGTGCTCACTACCAGTTTTTTCCTTTTTTATTTTTCACATAGCTCTAGGCAATGACTTATATGTGTTTTGGATTCATGAATTTACTTGTGCAAAAAAATTAAATATAATATTAATTGTAAATCACATTATAGTTTCTCTCCTTACTTTCAATTAGCTTAAAGTTTCCATGTACACATTCATTGTAACATTTAGTGCTCTCATGAATCCTACTTGCTCAATATGGCTGGGATAATAACTCAGAGGTAGTGTGCTTTCCTAGCCTGTGTGAGGCCCAGAGTTCAATTTCTAGCAACACAAATATAACTTTCCTGAGTAATAGTCTACTGTGAAAATTTACATGTTTCCATTTATCTATTTACCTTGCACTGATTTTACATATTGGTTCTTATGAATAGTTCAGTAATAAATATTCCTATATGAATGACAGTCTCAATACATTTCCAGTTACTTTTGGTATATTTCAGAAATAAATGCTTCTTCATCTAGTAATTCTTTATTTTACCAAGAAACCATCAATGTAATTTTACTTTTGTATCAGAGAGGCATGGAATTTTCAATATTCTGCATATTTACATTTTTTTCTTTTCCATGTTGTTTTATTTTAGGGTATTATTGCAAATATTTATAATTTTTGTTTACATAATATAAAATAGTTGCTTTGGATAGGCAAAAGGAATAAAAGAATGATGTCAAAAATAAACACATAGTTGCTCATTCAAAGGTATAACAAAGACATATTAGAACTGTGGTAGCAGTTCTATGTACTCTGTACTATATACTATGTACTATGAAGTCATCTAGATTTTAGGAATTATCATTGACTTAACAGCTTAAAAATTTTGGGGTCTCTGGCATGTATAACATTTTTAATGGTTTATTCCCTTATTGTTGGGTAATTATGAAGGGTGCATTTTGGCACTGGAGTATGAGAGCCTAAAAAGGTAATTATTTGGGCTCTGGGCTCAATCAGCCTCTCAATAAGGAGGAATGACTACCCTCTAGCCAAGGCTAAAAACTTGGAAAGGATAGTTCTTTGAAAACAAAAAGGAAAACTTGATAATTATGTCTTCATTTTCATGTTGAGGTTACTTTTTGTACAGAAGTTTGTTCAAGTCCAATTTCTTATTTCTTATTTTTACTTTGGAAGCATAATGAAGACTCCACAGCTTAATCTGATTTATAAATATGTGATTGTTTTCTTCTTAATTTTTTATACTTTTAATTACTATATTTTAGTGTAAAACACATTTTATGTTAAATATTGTACATAATCTCATGTAAAATCCAATAACATTACTTAAAACATAAGCATGCATTTATATCAATCTATGTTAAAGAAGAGACTACTTATTCTCCAGTTAATTTTTCTGACACAATTGCCAAAATTAAATTGACCAGAGGTATGGAGTTCACTTATAGATTTCTAGTTTTCTTCCATTGTTGTGTTATTCAATCTTATTTGTATATATACTACCTGAATATTCAAATAATTATAATGATTAAGGTAATAGGATATGTCAATGTCAGTAAGATATAATATGTAATGACAGAACATTTTTACTTAATTTTATGAGACATTAACAAGATCAACTAGTGAAAAAAATTGAAGCACAACATTTTTAGAAAAAAAAAACACTTTTTTTTTTATCTTGGATTGAACCGGAGGCACTTCACCACTAATCCACATCCCCATACCTTTCATATTTATTTAGAGACAGAACCCCTCAAAGTTGCTTAGAGCCTCACTAAGTTGCTGATGCTAACTTTGAATTTATTATTTTTCTACCTCTACCTCTTGAGCCACTGGGATTTTAGATACGTGCCACCATGTTTTGTTAGATTTTGTGTTTTATAAAGATGAAATATTGTTAACTTGCATTATTTAAAATCATTCTTACTTATTAACAGAAGTGTTAATAATCAGAATTATCAAAGCAGAGAATCAAGGTGCTGCTTGTGAGGATGATAGGTAACCCTCTGAAGTTCACCAGCCATTAGCTAACTTTTTCTACCAGAAAAACCCAGATAAGCCCAGCTTGAATTAATAAAGCAGCCCAATCAAAATCTAATAAGCTTTAGAGTGAATCATTCACCATTTATAATTGGAAACCAAGATTCTATCACATACTTGGAGAAAATTCTGTGGAAAACAGCAGTTGCCTTATTGGTACTGTTTTCCTTTTTCCCTAAGTTAAGTCTGGACCATTATTGAGGTGCTATTAGCTTATGCAGACATGTATACATCAGATTGATGCAAAAACTGTCACAATACCTCATACAAACTGAGGAAACAATATCACAGCCTAGGTAGGCATTAGGTCAAAGGCTAAGTTACAAAATAAGATGTTTGTCTTTAATATATTTAAGTTTTAGAGTCAAGGCTGTGAAAAGATATACCAAAATGAGACATCCAACTCTTGGAACTCTGTTATGCTATCTGACATCTGAAATGGGAATGAGTCTGTGTCCAGCATCAAATAGAAAAAAAAAAATCATTATCTTTTATGCCTTGTCTTTTGGTCTTCCTTCTCTTTCTGAGGGAAGTGCCTCTACTGCTGTTTGGTTTTGTGGAAAAGCATTTATTAGAAAGTGTATTCTCATATCTCTTGTATGGAATGCAGGGGTCCAGGCCCTTTGACTCCCCAAGGACAGGGAAGCCATATTCTCAAAATGGAATGTGATGATTATGAATTAAGTTGTGCTAGAGCATTAAAATTGAGGGAGTTGTGAGGATGGAGTTCTAAATACATATATATTCTTTATCAGTAATTTTATATTTGTCTCATAATAAGAATACTCTAGATATATTCAGTTTTGTGATTAAAATAAATTTCAACTATGTCTTTTTTTATTTTGTAGACTAAAATAGTTAAATCTACACCTATGCCTAACATATTATTTGTAGTTGGAGATTAGGGGAGTGCTTCCCAGTTGAGAGCTCTAACTGTCTTTTTAGAAATTAGATCAAGAGACTTTAATAAAAAATTATTGCCCTTTATATAGTTTTCAGTAATTAACTATATGTATGCATTTAATTCATACATTGATATTATCCTATATAAAAGGCTTAATGTAAATATCCTATTGCCAGGCTAGACTCCATAACTTTTGGATAAACTTGCCTTTTAAAAAAGCTGCTGTCTGTACTCAATTATAATCACCTTTAAAAAATGAAGTAAATGCACACAAGAACATGCCTATCTTAACTCATTCTGGCCTCATTCATTCCTGGAGGTGATGCCATCTACTGTTATTAGATAGTAGGCTTAGTGGATTCAGACTAGGAGAGAAGCAGTTTCCAATCAGGTGCTCTTGGATGATAATTGATTAATCCAAATTATGATAAGTACAAAAGCTATGACTTACACTACCTGATCGAGTTTTAATTTCTGGAGCTTGTCATTCTTTCAGATTCATTTCTAGGATTTCTTCACAGTGCTCAGGAGACTGAAGTTCTGCTTCCACCTAGATAATAAAAAAATCTATTTGGAAAATGCAAGTCACCCTGAAAGCCAGGCAATAGTTACTGTGCAGGGTATTGAGACCGTATGTGTACACTGGAAAGGCAGAAGCACTCTGAAATATTGTGTGGAGATTATCTGGAGAGTAGTTGGATGCCCTGAACCTGAAATAAATCTCCTGAGACATCCTTCACTTAACTCTCTTTTTTTTTTCTTTGACTATTGGCAATACTGCTACATGATAATGGGCATGCAGTTATTTCTTTTACTTACTCATTTTAACTCCTTGAATTTATATCCAGAATTAATTTAACCATGTTATATGTTATTTCTGTTTTAAATAGTTCAAGGAGTTTACATCATTTTCACAAGTGACTTTTTTAAACTTACATTTTCACCAACAGAGTGCAAGGGTTTTCTTTTTTTCTATATCCATAGCTTCGTGACTCTTTGTTTGGTATTAGATTATTGACAAAACTATTCTCTTTTTTGGGGGGGTAGGCACTTGGGATTTAACTCAGACGCACATCCCCAGCCCTATTTTGTATTTCATTTAGAGACAGCATCTAACTGAGTTGCTTAGTGCCTCACTTTTTCTGAGTCTGGGCATTGAACTCAAGGCCCTCCTGCCTCAACTTTCCAAGCTGCCAGGGTTACAGGCATATGCAACTGTGACTGGTGATGAAAGCTACTCTAACACCTGTGTTCAGTATACAATTGTCCACTATTTGACTTGTTTATCAAATATGTCAGGGAAGATTGTGGAGTCCAGTTTGTCAAGTATCCACAGAGAGAGTGTGTGGAAACCTTTTCTGGGAATTAACAAATATATGTGCTTTATAACCCCTTATCTGAACTACTGCTTGGGATTTTAGAAGCCCATTTAGATGCTTGCAAATCAATAGTAAACAAATATTTTGTTATCTAGGGGAGATTTGCCTATGATCAGTAAGCTTCATTCCCAGAACTTGAGCTTATGGAATGGCTTTTTATTTTGGGTCCTCTGCCTGAGTCTCTTACTTTTCTTTCTCTAGAGTGTTTTCTTATATGTGAGGTAACTGGTTTCTTCTATTGAATGGAAGATGTTGAGATATTACATCAGTCAATAAAGAAAAATTTTCCTGCTGGGAAAAATTGGCTGTCATGGAATTTTTAGAGGGGCAAGCTGAAAACTGGAGCTCTTTGTGTGCTGAACACCCATAAATGCATAAACCAAGTTATTTGTGATTTAACTTCTCTGCCCCAATCCCAGGGTCTTAAGCCCATGGAAGCCCTTGGAAGAACATAGATAACTATTATTTTTTTCTGTATTCTTAGTGGTATTAATGTGAGGATCCTTCTTCAGCACAAGCAAAATTAAGATCTAAAGCACAGAAAACAGTTTAGAGGTAGGGTGTTATATATATGGTCCCAATCTTCCTCTTCTTGGGGTTTCACTAGCTGGTGGTAATTCTGTTCCAATTACGTAGCACATTGCCTAAGGCTGGACTGAGATTCCAGCCTACCCTAGCTTTTTAGGATCATCAAAGGGTAGACATTTTCCAAGTTGTACAGTTTATATAAATGTTTCAGCTCATTTTTTTACTTTGCCTAAGAGGAACTTGAAATATAATATTTCCATTTAATGTATTCATTAATGGAAAGTGAGTCAGGAGCTACTACTTATTTATATTCCCAACATTGCCCTCATTTAATGTATGCCTTTTATCATTGGGCTATTATTGTAATCGTGTGTTTTGCAGATTGTACACAAACTACACCAGTGAATTCTGCCCCCAAGTCGATCTTTCTCCAGGTTGGCCATGTCAACCATTCACATGTGATGTTGTTCTTGAGGTGTTTAGATTTATGTTGACCTTTCAATTCCTATTAAGTATACATAAAGTTTTACATACATATACATTCACCTATGGATTTTGTTTTTTATTATTGTAAAATAAGTTGTTTTTTAAATTCAGAATTTTCAGGTTGCTGGTTTCAAATATAACATATAACATTCCAGATGAATTTTAGAATTTTTTCTCTGGTCACTTCTCTCATTAAAAGTAAAATATGCTAATATTTTAATGAAGTGATATTGTAGATTTAGGGGAAATTTTACATCTTGGTAATGATGAGTTTTATCATGTACACAATGATGTGTATAATAAAGTCTTTTATGTTCTTTTGTATATTTTTATTTTCTCAAACTCTACATATTTTTATACATGCATGAATGCAAAGTAACACATGTATGTGACATCTACATAAAATTATGTGATGACTCACATATTTGTTAAACTGGATGTATTATGATGAAAATGGGTTTTGAGAATCATTTTCTCACTGTATTCCCTTTGCCTTTCTAACACTATTCTTGTTATATCTTTCTCAATGTACATTGCCTTTTCTCCATGTCCTGGATTTCAGCTGTTTGTACCAATATGGCCATATCCTTATATGTTATCATGGTTCAGATATGTAGTAATTTTAATAAGCATATGCTTCTGCTGGGGAATAGACATCTATTTTCAACAAAACTTTCCTAAAAGAAATAACAATTTTTACTCTCTCTTTAGTTCCTTAGAATTTACTTGCTCCATGTTTTTACTTCTACTATTTAATTTTTGTGCCACAGATATGATTTTAATTGCCATTTTCAAATTTCTAAAGCTATTGAGCTATTTTTTATTTATTGAACAGTATGTTTCCTTTGAAAAGGTGGCTATTGATCTCTTCCCTTCCTTTTATTGGCACCAAGCATTGAATTCAGAGGCACTTAACCCCTGAACAACATCCTAGATTTTTAAAAATATTTTCTTTTGATACATGGTCTCACTTGATTGCTTAGGCCCTTACTAAACTTCTGAGACTGGATTTGGACTCACAATTCTCTTTGCTGAGTATCCTGAGCTGCTGGGAGTATAAAAATCTGCCACCAATCATAGCTCTTACTTTCTCTATTTTGGAGTCTCTGTGTTTGATATTCTTTCTATTTTTATTTACTACTTTGCTGCCCAGTTTTAAAATCAGGGATTCTTAACTACTGTGCAACATCCCCTAATATTTTTATTTTATTTTTTAAGTTTTAGACAGGGTCTCTAATTTGCTTATGGGCTTGGATGTGTTGCTAAGGCTTGGGATCCTCTTGTCCTAGCTTCTGTTACTCCTTTTTTATATGTGAGGCATACATTTTGTCATATGTGAGGCAATTAGTTTTTTCCCCAATTTGTTACTTCAGTTTGTACCCTTTAATGGTATCATATTATAAATATGATTTGTATTTAAGTATTTTCCTGTTTTGTTATAAAGTGATCATTTAGGGGCTGGGGATGTGGCTCAAGCCATAGCGTGCTCACCTGGCATCCGCGGGTGCTTGGTTTGATCCTCAGCACCACATAAAAAAAATAAAATAAAGATGTTTTTTCCTCCGAAAACTGAAAAATAAATATTAAAAAATTCTCTCTCTCTCTCTCTCTCTCTCTCTCTCAAAAAAAAAAGGTATCATTTAACTTTGAAAATAAACAACCATATTTCTGTCTCTTAATGGTATTATTTAATATTCTTCATGATTAAAAAAGGTGTGTCATACTACTCAAACACATTCACAGCCATTTCTAAAGTTTATTTTGAGTAAGCATCTCACTAAGATGCTTAAGCTTATCCTAATTTTGCAATATTTCTTTTCCTTCCAAGTAGCTGGTATTACAATCACCAACCATTATGTACACTGTATAAATTTCTTTCTTGTAAAAACTATGGCATATCTTATATTTTTTCTTTTATATTAAGGTATATTTTACCAGTGTATGATTTATTAACTAATACCAGGAAATGATACAATGGCATTTTTATTATGCAGATACTGCATTGTTTAAGCAGATTTTTTTGGAAAGTTTATCTTTTTTTTTTCCTTTATGATAGTCCTGTTTCTGTGTTATATCATTGTCTAAATGGCCAGAGTCTTCTGAAGTATTCTGTCTTTAGTTCCACAGGGCTAATAACTCACCTCATCATGATATCTATATTGATTGCTATAATGTTAAATCCAATAGTCATATGTATCACAATGTTTTCATTAATGATGGACTTTATGTACTCTAATGGCTAAATTATAACCTTGGTGTGTAGTGGTATATACCATGTAGAATTAAGTAAGTACCCTGCATCATTAGTAAACTAACAGAATCACCTTATGGTGCATTTTCTATAATGTATCCACATAATTAAATGAGGCATCATTATACATACCATACATTTTACAAGTATATAATATATAAATATAAAAATTTTACTTATAAAATTTATCAGAGCTCTTTTAATTTTAGTTGTGTTCTCAATGAAACATTTTGAATTACTGATACTTTCTATGCTATATTCACTGTTAATATGTTCAAGTATTACTCCTTTGTTAGTATTTTCCCTATACACTCTACCTATAAAAATTGCCTTTCTCAAAATATTGAGACTGATATTTAGTGAATGAATTATTTTATTTTGAATTAATCATTTAATAGTATAATTTCAGGTACCCTAATTTTTTTGTCTCCCTTATGCTCTTCCTCACCAACTTTTATGAAATTAATTTGATTATATTTAACAATGCAAATACTTGATCGGCATCACAGTCTACCACCGATCAATGAATTATTACAAGTGGAACATACTATGTGACTACTATTTCTATTAAGAAATAGAACATTATTGATGCTACGTAGAAGAGCTTTGTGTCCTCTTGCTTTCACTATACACTCCAGTCACCCTCGTGGTAACTTCAACTTTTTTGTTTCAACTAGTTATTTTAAAGTATTATTATTTAAACAAACAAACAACCAAAAAACAATTGGGACCATTTACTTATTTTGTTAATTGTACAAGAATTGAGTAAAATATGTATATCACTGTGTAGGAAACAAAATCTTACACCAATTATGCCTGAAGGTTTTTGGTGGAACAAATAGGAGGGTGATCCAGGAGTCAAAAAAAGAGGGGTAGCTCAAAATATCAGGGATGGAGCATGAAGAGTTCAATTATGAGAGGTTACCTGAGTATAAGGATTGTGGGATGGTTTGAAGAAGAAGAAGAAAAAAGATTAGGTATGAGTTACTGGAGACAATCTGAGGGAGCTCAGACGGAACAGTTTCAGAAGTAGAGGACCAGCAGATTTAAATTGGATGAGCAGTGCCTGGAGAGGGATAAATTCGAAGTCTTTAAAGAAAATGAGAGTGACATTTCTGGTAAAGCTCTAAGAGCAGGAAGCCAGGTGTGTGGCATACTTGTTTGATTACAGCATTCTGGTTTTTAGGAATGTCCAAATATGAGGCCACTGGGGTAAGTATCCTGCTGCACAATATTTCCTGTCTTCTTCCCCATGGGATCAACCTCTTTTCTCATCTAATACACAGTTAGCAGTTTCTTCATCCTCCTTAGATCCATTCTTTTAGTCCTTCACCTTTCTTCTACTTGTTCCAATTTGCTTTTTCTTTCATTGTGTCCACATTCAGATCCTTGATTCTCAAGGATGCCACATACCTTATGCTTTACTCTGACATTGTTGTGGGACTGGGCATGGGCTCATGGGAATCTTGGTAACCAGGGCTCTGACTTAGACAGTGAAAGATGGCTGCAGAAGCAGTGTGTTTTCATGATGAAAACAGCAGTGGCAGTAACCTGTTGGAAAATTCACAATATTTTGGTGTCCAAGAGTAGAACTGATGACTCATTGAGGTATACCTATGTAGGCAGTACCAAATCAATTTTCCACAAGGCTTGTAATTTCCGTTATTTTTTTTTTTTGCCTTTCTATTTCATGTTCTCCTTCCTGATTGATATGCAATAGTGAATTTGCTTTTTGTAAACTTGTCTCTATAGTCATGATTTATACTCCTTTTTGTAAATTTACATAATGGTTTAATATTTCCTCTTTAATTAAGTGAATTTAGAAATATTTTGACTGTAACATACTCTTTTGGTATGCCTTCTTTTCCTCACAAATATAAACCACTTTCATTCTGTCATATCAACTTTTTGCTACATATGTACTTTGCAAGTATTTTCTCTCACTTTATATTTTATCTTGGATACCTGAGTGTTCCTTATCTACAATATTAAAATTTGGCCTTCACATACATAAATCCATGAAAATAAACAGGAAAGGGTCTTAAAAATTGAGTAATATAGGTCACTGATATAGTTTCTCTTTTCCCAGTATTCAAATAAGTACCATGCACATTCATTTTAAGAGGATTACCAAGGACAGGCAGAAAGTATAAATAGAGTATTAGTTGGAATAATCCAAAGCTCCATGTAATTGAGTGGGTTTAAAGGTTTCAAGAAAAAATAAGTAAATATTCCACTCTGTACACAGTTATGTCCTCTGCTCTGCATCTGGAGACAGTGTATGATGTCACATTTTAATCTGTCATAGTCAGTTTTGTGCATAATTAACCTGTCTTGCTACTTTCTCCTGGATCAGTGTCCCCTCTCTTCCTTCATCCACTGTGTATGAAATTTTATTTTTTGTGATTCTGTCAAATACTCTGTGCAAGAATAAAAATAAGCTCAATGGAGGATATAACATCTATGTTGCTATAGTTCTGATTCTATGAGGCTTGAATGTTGTAACTTGTTATGACAGCACCATTCTCTCTCTCTCTCTCTCTCTCTCTCTCTCTCTCTCTCTCTGTGTGTGTGTGTGTTTGTGTAGTCTCTCTTTATTCTTTTGAAGGCTGTATCACTACTAGGAGAACGGAAACATTTGTAACCACAGAAAAAATACAATAACCATTAAAAGCTGGAATGATTTTCTTCCAGAGTTTCTGAAGGAGTGTGTCTTTGCTAAAATTTGTTATTAATCCTCTGTCTTGATAATACAAACATCCATAACTATAAAAAATGAGTTTTTTTATTATTTTAAGCTGTTATATTTGTGATTATTTCTTTTAGTAGCAATAGGAATCTAGGGACTTTTTTTGCAAGTTTAATTGACAATGTAACCAAACTGAATTCTCCAAAAGTGGTAGGTATCAAATATAAATACTGGTTGTCCAGGTTGTTTATATATATTTGCAAGTTTAATTGAAAGCTGCCTAGCATATTTTCAGAAACAGAATGAGCTTGGTAAGGCAAATTCTTCAGCATTTCATTTATTTATTTATTTATTTATTTATCTATTTATTTGTTTATTTAATATCTTACCTGCTGCTTACTGCAGATGTGACTCTATCTTTTATGTAACTTCTCATTCTTTATAAAATATTTTCTTCTAAAATACTTTTTAATATATTTTATTTTTGCAGTTTTCAAAAATGTAGGGCTGATTCTGAAAAACTTCCTGAATATACGTTTTTATTTTTAAAACTTGGAGGATTTTTTTATTGCTTCTGTCATCTACTTAATTGAGAACAGAAAATTTACTGGTTCATGTTTCTTTCACTTTTTTCACTGAGTGGATATATTTGTGTCTCTTTGGTGGTCTTGTTTTTTTCTTTTTGTTTTGTTTTGTTTTGTTTTGTTTTGTTTCTGAATTGTAGATTTTTGAGATTCAAACCAATGTTTTTAATATGGTAAAAGTAAGGTATATACCAAGTAGCTTACTTGTGTCTCTTGCTATTTAATTTTGTTTTTTCCCCAAATGAGTTATAACAGAGCTAAAAAAGTAGATATTTTCAAGGTCACCATAAAGGAAGTGTGTAAAGATAGAAAAAAAAAATTAGACAAAATGGAAAAGTCAACAAAATATATGCACTTGGGCTTCTGACTAATGTGGTGAATTTCTGGCTGAATGTTATCTAATGTGCTGTCATTGTGTACATAAAAATTGGAGAGTGAAGTCTTAAATTCAGAATGGTCACATAGAACTGTTTTTCATCTCTAATGTGTCTTAGAGTATTTACCAGGGGTATTAAAGGATCTCTATACTCCTTATTGTGTAGTGTTCAGTGACTTTGAAACCGTTTATGAATTCACATTCCTGAAAACTTTAAAAAGCTGAGAAAAAGTGTCTTTTAAAACATAAATAAATCAGTATAAAAGAATACTATATTCTGTTGTTTAAATGGGATCTCAACCTATAAATAGTGATATTAAAAATCTATACTTAGAAATATGTGCACGTAGCAAAGAAAATTTACCAAAAACTACATACCTATTAATATTGCAGCCAAAATGTAACTAACAACATTTTATAATTTCTCAGTATTATCTATTAAATTCTGTATGTGCTTTATTATTGTCAAAGTTTTACCACACTGCCTAAATTTTGTAATATATTAGAAATCTTCTCCTTTTTTGGTACCATTAATTGAACCTAGGTACACTTAAGCATTGAGACAAATCCTGTGCTCCCATGCCCTTTTTATATTTTTATTAGAGACAGTGTGTTGCTGAATGACTTAGAGCCTTGCTAAGTGCAGAGGCACTATTTGACCTTGTGATCATCCTGCTTCATCCTCCCAAGTCACTGGAATTATAGGTGTATACCACCATGTCTAACATATATTAGCAACCTTAAGATTGACACTTGTTTCTCTTTGTTTTATAATAACCTATGGTTATTTTGTACAAAAATTATGCAATGTATTTTGGGATGTATAATGTGTACATAAACATTTATAGTACTTGCACAAAGGGTACAAGAAAATAAACAGTCTGTGGTAAGGCTTTTATTTTGTATTTAGTAAACTCATATAATATTGGCTCTAATTAAATTGAGATAAGATGGAAATTATAATTTTCTTAGCAACCAGTAAAAATAAAATATAGTGTCATTGAAATACTAGGAAAAAATAAGCTGAGTGGAATAATTATTTGTTTAAAATTATTGATGGCCCCATTCATCCTAATGGTCCAAAATAAGAAATAACTCAAATGTTCTTGAATGTTGAAATGAACAATTTGTAGTGCATCCATAAAATACAAAATCAGTCATCAGTATAAAGGAACACTTTACTGAAGCACACGTGCTTATTGACTCTTACAGTAGCTGTATTTAAAATTATATTGCATTATGCCAGACAAAATAAAATTATAGTTTTTATAATACATTACAGTAACATCATTCTGGGGAAAACAAAGTTGCATGTAAAAAAAATGTTTTTTTTTTGGGGGGGGCAATGATGTAAATACTCTGTGCTTAAAAGTAGTGAAGGATTTAACATTCTAATTTGTTAAAACTGTATAATGTATTTCTATGACATTCAAGATATGTACATATGACATCACCAAAAAATAAATATACAAAGAGGATGGCTGGCCTATGTTGTGAAATGGGTAGAAGCATAGAAAAAATAAAAATGGCATAAAATATGCAGGTATTAAATTTGGGTAACTGGTAAAATATTTACTTTTTTTAAGATACATTTTACATTTATGTAATAAAACATTCCCATGCTAGTTATTAAGAACCTTTTTGCTCTTTGGGATAGTAGATGAAAAAAGTGATTTAGACTGTCCTGAGCAAGGCTGATACAAAATGTGTTTATTTTTGAATAACTTCTGAATCTTTACATAAATGCTTTATGTGGTTTTATATGTGCATCATACTTTAATGGAAATTTTGAAAGTTATGTTTGTGAAATAATTATGGTTCTCAGAATACTAGTAACAATTTATGATTTGGTATAAATCTCAAATTGATTTTCTTTCTATTTTAATATTTTATCATTCTCAAGCATTTACCCATGTTCTAACACTTGGACATAACTTTATTTATTTATTTAATTCAGCAACCATTTGGTAAACATTATTTTTTTATTCATTTTTTCCCCTCAGTACAGAGGATGGAAGTAAGTATCACCAAATACACACACACACACACACACACACACACACACACACACACACACACACCAGTGGGGAGATATATATATTCATTCACTGGTAAAATATTCACTTTGTGAATATATATTTTTTTCTTTTAAATGACACCATGCTATGTTACCTAATGTCAGGTGTGAAGATCAAGTTCATAATCTCAGCATTTTAATAGGCTGATGTGAGAGAATTAATATATTGAGAATAAAAAATATAAAGGGGAGGTGAATGATGCTCAGTGTGTAGGCACTGCTGAGTTTAATCCTTGATATTAAAATAAAAAAAAAAATCTTTGAAATTTTGTTTATTTGTCTTTCATAAGCATAGACCGCAAGTTTAGGTCCCCATTAAGAAAGTTTAGAGTGTGATGTCTTTTCAGTATCTGCCATGTCTTTGAGTGGCTATGGGGTAAAAATTACATGAAGCTGACCCAAGGTGTCCACAGGTTCCATGTTTGTTGAATTACCTAGAGAATGCTAACATGTGTGTAATCCTCTCTTCCTACAGAGCAGCTTGTGGTCAGGGAATGGAACACCTTGTTGGACTAGCTGGATACTCTAAATACTCTAGAGATTACAGGAATATCCTTTATAATTTTCATCTAAATAATTCAGATATTGGAATATTAATAATATTTTCCCGAAATGTTAGGTTCAGCTCCCGAGAAACACATTACTGCTCAGATCTATTGATTCTGTAACTGAAAAGAAAGGGAAATATGATTTTTGTCCTCCTTTTTCTTACTGATGTAGGGAAGATTGAGTATAAGGGGCCAGAATTTGAAATGAGAATAATCCGTAGCAAGGATTTAGGAAAAAAACAACAACAACAACAAAAAAAAAAACTAGTGTGTTTGTGCAGATGTCTTCAAGGAAAAACTCAGTATATGCTAATTGGAAGTCATAATGTAATGTCTCAAGTTTGGGGTGGTAACTAAATATTTAAATAAATAGGATGGTGGGTTTAGCATGTCTCACTTAGTCTAATATTTTTATTACCTATAAAATGCAATTCATCACTAACATTTGAAAGATTAAAAAAAGTTGCCAAAGAGAAAAGATAGAGGCAAATTTCAAATAAAATTGTATTCAAACTAAGGTAATTTTTTGAGCTTGAAAAAGAACATCATTGAAGGTAAGTGAGATCGTAGTTGTATCTGTGGCTATAATTTTTATTGCTGTGGAGCTATTTCTAGAATGTCAGATTGGAAAAAATTCAGAGATAGTTTATAAGCAGCTTTTGTTTTTCTAAATCTATTTTGCAATACTTCAAATTTATCAAATGTAAGATATGGATGCATCCAAAATATTAGGCTGTCAAGGGTTTCTTTTTAGAAGAAATAGCAAATAAATAAGGTGAAATGAAAATGGACCAAAGGAAGTTAGAGCATTCATATCTTTCTGGGCATATTGTGACATGCCAGTAATCACAACAATCTGGCATGTCACAACCTGAAGCTTAGTGTAGCAACTTAGTGAGAGACTGTCTCAAAAAAATAAATAAAAGGTCTAGAATATATCTTAGTTGTAGAATACCCGTGTACCAAAAAAAAAAAAAAAAAAAAAAAATCAAAACTCCAAATGAAGTATCCTTTTCCCTGAAGCCAATGAATACTTAGGAGTTTTAAGAAAATTGTGTGTATGTTGGTTTGGACTGCCATGAGACGGCTCAGTATTCTTAGATTTTCATATAAAGGAAATTATCTAAAGAATACCAACCTGTTTTTTTAACAAATATTTTGTTCTTACCCCTGAATGTAAAAGTGTTCAATTAAATATTATTTTATGTAAAACAATGGGAATATTCAGAATGAGTATCTGAATCAGCATATTTAAAATAGTGAGGATCTTCTAAATCTTATTGGGAAAGGGGCTCTTCTATGGCAGAACATAAAAATTGGAGGTAATATCTTCAACCACTTATTTCCTCAAATGGCCTATATTCTGTCCCTTTTTCCTCTGACATTTTTTTAGATTCTATGTAAGGTTTCAATTGTCATCTTCCAGATTTATATAATTTATAACAAGCTGGTATACATAAGTGTTCTTTTTTATCAGAATAAGTAACTTGAGTGAATAAATGTAGAGACCCCTAATTTATAGGAAATTAATTATAAATATGAATATTGTTCTATTCTGGGGCTTGAAACTGGCACCTAAGTTAGTAAAATTTGATAGTAGGGAACACCAAACTTGTGGGATCTGTACTAGATGGTATCAGAACTGAATTATTGGACTACTAGTTGTTGAAATATTGGTTGTTGTGCAAGTTTGCACATTTGGTATCAAAAGTGGTTGCAGAGTCAGGAAAAGGTGGCACAAACCTGTATTCATAGTGATGTGGAAAAATGAGGTAGGATAAAAGTAAATATTATTCAAGACTCAGTAATTCAGAGACCCTAAGCAACATTGTAAGCCCATTTATCACAATAAAAAAATCAAAACTTCTTGAAATGTAGAGTGCCCCTGGATTAAATCTTTAAATTAAAAATAATAATAATAATAATGCTGAATCAGAAGAAAGACATCACAGATCAGAATGTTATAGTAATTTCATGTATGTGTTTGTTCACTAGTGATAACTGAGACCCTGGTAAAAGGAGTATTTCCAAGCTGTCAGAGAGGCATTTAGGGTGCAAGAGCCTTTCAGAATTTTTTTTTCTTAACTGCTTAGTATTCTCTCAATTTCTACTGTGAAATGAGCCAAGTGAGGATACAGTTTCACAGTGAGAGTGGTTTTACAAATCTGGGAGTGTTAAACCTGATATGTCAGTTTCCTTATGAACTGAGAGATTAATAGTCTATTCAATTAATTTGCTTTTTTTAATTTTATTTTTTGTTATAACTTTGTGCCGTGTGATTCAAGTTGACCCAAGTAGCTAAGTGTTTTGTAATAGTTTGATAGTTAAAAATTTTATTCTTTTGTTTTAGAAGTGAGTTGTGATGTTGTAAAAGTAATTTTTAAAATACAGTATAGATTTATGGTATATTTAAATAATGAGAAGATAGACAACTTTGAAGATAAACATTCAAATAATTATGTGGACTGTTGAAAGTTTTGGTGTGTCTTTAGTGATCTCTTATGTCTTCTGCACACTAAGGTGACCACTGTCATATGAGTATAGTTATTACTTACAATTTTTCTATGCATATCTCAAGTATCATTGATTTGTTTTGTTGTTCTTCTTTTGAATATTCAATAATTAATTGCAACTATTATTTATCCTTTGGAATTATGTTGGATTTTTTCCCACTTTTTTTGCTTCAGTGTTTTGCTTTACATGTGCTGCTGGCTGGGTTTCATTATACCAAAATTATCCACCAATTTTACTGCTTAAAATGTATTATTGGGGCTGGGGATATAGCTCAGTTGGTAGAGTGCTTGCCTTTCATGCAAAAAGCCTTGGGTTCAGTCCCGGGCACCACAAAAAAAAATGTATCTTATTGAATGGTTGACATCACTACCATTTGTGAAAGCCACCTCTTTTAACTCTCATTAAAATTTGTATGAAATTAAATACTATGTCATTAATCATATGGTCTATGTGTTATGTATTTCTTCATTTTTATTTCAGGAACCATTGACATTAAGGGATGTGGTCATTGAATTTTCGGAAGAGGAATGGAAATTCCTGGACCCTTCTCAGCAGACTTTATATGGAGATGTGATGTTAGAGATCTGTAAAAACCTACTCTTTATTGGTGAGCCTAAATTTCATTCAGAATTTTTAATTAAAAACCAATATTTATTTTTTTTAACTTTATAGAGTATCTTATGGTAGCTTCTATTCTGCATTAAAAAGTTTGCTTCTTGTTTTTAGTACAAAGATTGGGCATTTGTTTATGTAGAAAAGAAAATATTAAAGATTTTTTTCTTTTTAGGTGTAACTTATCTTTTCTAAGTAGTGATTACAATGTAGAGAATGAAAATGGTTTCAAAGCATTTTAGTGTTTTTGTCTACAAAAAAATGTTTGAGAAAATAATTTTGTAGACTCTTATAGGATATTTTCTCTTTCTTTTTTTCCTAATGAGGGTAACATTAAAAAGACTTCTTTAGTTACCAAGAAAATAACAAAATGTGACATATTCCATCAAAAAAAATATTGATATCTCTAATGTAATCTTTGGTCACCACTTGGTCTCCAATGAAATAACCTTGGGATTTGAAGAGAAAAGTGACAGTAGACATATCAAATTAGGTAGAAATCAATGAAGCAAAGAATACAGATAAGAGGTCCAAAATTAAAGAGGAATTCACATTTTAAAATGTTAATTGATAAGCTAAAATCTGACAGAAAATGTTTTTTCAAACCTTGGTTTGTTTCAGTTGCAATCATTAAAGAGCATTTCATACTCTCTGTTTACCATGTATATCAATTATTTAAGCTCCTTCTTGTTCTTCAGTGATCTCCCTACATTTTAATTAACAAAATATTGTAGGAAAATCAAAATAAGAGGGGCTGGGCATGTGGCTCAAGTGGTAGCTTGGTTTCCTGGCAGGCATGCAGCCTGGGTTCGATCCTCAGCACCACATACCAACAAAGATGTTGTGTCCACCGAAAAAAATAAATATTAAAATTCTCTCTCTCTCTCTCTCTCTCTCTCTCTCTCTCTCTCTCTCTCTCTCTCTCTCTCTCCCCCCACAACACTCTCTCTCTCTCTTTAAAAAAAAAGAAAATCAAAAGAATACATAGATAAGTGACAGGAAATGTGGCATAGTGACACAGAGGCCAAACTGCCAAGCTTTATTTATATCAACAGGTTAATTTAGGTCATTGGTATCACTAGTACATACTGTTCACTTTATTACTAGGTAGATTACAAACTTAGCAACATTATGTAGCTTATTTATCAGTTATATACTAAGTTGCAATGTGCAGTGTTAGGAGTTTGTGTAGCTCTTAAGAAAGTCCATTGTATAAACTTACTGTTTTATGGACAGATTTAGACTCAGTGAACCATTGTGCTTGTCTAAAAAGAGAGTTTCTTTATTCCAAGGAGTTGTGTGCCAGAGATTATGTTTCAGGCTGATAATACTCTGGTGCAGAGCCTTTTCAAGCAGGGCACTGCCATAGCAGATTTACATTACACATGTATTTAATTACTTGACTAGTTCCTAGAGAAAATTGCAGGGCATTCTAAGGTGGGGAAACAAAGTCTTGTCACCCCTACAAATTATTCCACAATGACTGTGAGGATATGCATAACCTGGCATTTATTTGCATTTGGAGGCTCCCTAGAAAATCTGCTCATTTCCAAATATCTCTAGGCAAACCATTGTAAGATATTAATATTACAGGAGAGTTTCTTTAATATAATTTAAATATTTATTCATTCAAATTTTTCTCATCAGAACTTTATATGAATGCTTATATTGAATATTCTGTAAAGTTTTTCTGCCATATAATGAATAGCAGTATTTCACAATACCTGCTCCTAGTGGTTCTGTAAGTATAGCTGATCAATGTGGTTTAAAGAAGAATTTTCAGGGCTGGGGCTGTAGTTTAGTGGCAGAGGGCTGGCCTCACACATGTGAGGTACTGTGTTTTATCTTTAGCACTACATAAAAATAAACGGATGAAATAAATGCATTCTATCCATCTATGGCTACAAAAATTAAAAGAAAGATTTCTATTGTAATACAATTATTCATAATATTGTAGGTAACATTTCTCTAATTCTTGTGTCTTTTTTGACTCTCACTCTTTAGAGAGCTTCAGTGTTGTTCATTATGTTTTCTCACATTAGTGATACTGTTTTTGTTTTTATATCTATATGTAATAATTGAATAGAAATTATCATGACTTGTCACTTTAGGACAACATTAGATAAAATTAAACTGCATGTGACCCATATGCCAATTTTCAATCAAGTTTTCCATGCTTTTACTTACAAGTACAAATAATACCCCTGTTTTATATATAATTGTATATTGCCTTGATTATTTACTCTGCTTTTGTGCTTAATCATGTAATGTATCTAAGGTTTGTTTATATATATATATATATATATATATATATATATATATATATATACACACACACACATACACACACACACACACACACACACACACATACACACATACATACACACATACACACATACACATAGAGCAGATTGAACACAGAGGTTCTTGTAATATTGAGCTACATCATCACCCCCTTTTGACTTTTAGTTTGAAATAGACTCTTGCTAAGTGGCAAAAGTTGGAATTGTATTTCCATGTTTCAGCCTTCCATGTAGCTAGAATTAATGGCATATTCATCATCTCTACATATATAAATCTGTTCTTTTGTCTAGGAGTAAGACATTAGCTTTTTAAATGTACCATAAAGATGTTTACAATTCTTTTATCTTTTATATATTTGTCAAATATGTAATTGTGTTCAAAACTGTATATCTTTGCTGAATTATTATCTTATATATTTTAAATTTACTGGTCAGTTCTGTTCATTCAAATTTTTTTGTAACTTTTTTTTACTAGAAAATTTGTATCACATTTTTTCTTCAAACAAGTTCTCCTTTTCCTTACTTTTTCATCCCTAATGCCATTCCTTTTGGTCTTTATATTTGGCTACAGTAGATATCTCTCAGAAGTAGAATTACCTGGTATTTTTTTGGGGGGGTGTGAATTACTATTTTACTTAACATACTCTCCTGAATGTTGATCCTTGTAGATATTATATAATTTATTATCTTTGAAAAGATTTTTAACTTTTTCATTCCAAATTGCCTTCATGTAGTCATTTGAAATGATATTTGATTTTCTTGCCACATTGGTCTCTTTTGAATGTTGTTAAATGAGAATAGGTCTGTAAATATATTTTGATTGGACCATCAAGTTGAGGGCTAATTGATATACTTTCAATTTTATTACCCTTGGCTTTCTCATTTAACCTCATTCCATTGAATATTGTAGCTTTTATTATTTTATATCAGGAATTACTATTTAAATTTTTTTAGTATATGTACTTATTGATGTGCCAAGAATATTCTAAAGAATTGTTCAAATAACTTATTTTGTTTACACAAAAATAATATTGATTGTTTGGTATTACATAGTCTTCTTAGATTTTTGGGGGTGCTACTGGCATTTTTTATTTCTAAGAACAGGTGCTTAACCACTGAGCCACATCAACAGCTCTTTTTGGGGAAGGGTACTAGGGATTGACCTTAGGGGCACTTGTCCACTGAGCTACATCTAAAGCCCCATTTTTTTATTTTACATAGAATCATGGTCTCCTTGATTTGCTTAGCACCTTGCTGTTTATGAGGCTGGCTTTGAATTCACAATCCTGCTGTTTCAGTCTCCCAAGCTGCTTGAATTACAGGTGTATATTACTGTGCCTAGCTGGCAGCTGTTTTTATATTTTATTTTGTGACAGTGCCTAGGTAAGTTGCTTAGGGCCTTGCTTAATTGCTGAATTTGGCTTTAAACTCATATTCATAAATTTTGAATATCACTTTCACTTTTGCTTTCCAACTTATTATTTTATGTTACAAAGCAACTTCTATATTTTAATATATTTAACATTTGTTTTGTATTTTTACCCTGATCTCTTTGGAACAATATTCCATACACTATAAAGAAGATTGCCTCTGTAAACCTAATTAGTTTTTAATGCTTTTTGAAGTATTTTCATTCCCTGAGTACTAATGCAATGATATTTTTTTTTATTTACATCAACTGGGGATTGATGTATCCTACTATTACTGTGTTGCTTTTTATGCTGTTGAATTTTTTTTCTGTGATTTCTTTCTATATATAAAAAATATGATTGGAGTTACAAATATTTCGACTATGATTGTATTCCAGTGATTAGTCATATTTATCTTTATATGATATTGTACTTTGTCTCTCATTTATATAATTATTATCACCTTTGCAATTTTGAATGTAACATTTGTTATATCTTTTTGTTTTTAGACTTTTGTGACCTTATATCTTAAGAAAACATTATGTAAATTTGCATCTAACATATTTAATATACTTTTAGTTTTAATCTTGTTAATCACATTGTTTTCTGTTTAGTTTTTTACAAATTAGTTTATTTCTACTTAAATTCCTGATGAGAAAGAACTTATTTCTGCAGATTTCAAATTTTGTTGATTTTTTATAAATTTTTCTACTATGAAAAAAAAACTGCCTTAACAACATCAATTTTTTCATAGATTTTATGGTGATTATTTTATTTTATTACCTTCAATATTTATTTTATCATTACTTTGGAATTATATAAGTACATAGGATCTCACTGAGGTGCTTAGTGCCTCACCATTGCTGAGTCTGTCTTTGAACTTATGGTACTTCTGCCTCAGTCTCCCCAGATACTGGGATTACAGTCATGTACCACATCTTCCAGCAGTACCTGTGTATTTTAATTAATTCTAGCCTTTGATATATTTTCTTCCTCAAATTTCTAATTTGTGAGAGTGTGTGTGTGTGTGTGTGTGTGTGTGGTGCTGGGGATTAAGCCCATCCTTTTGCATGTGAGGCAAGAATTCAAACATGTGAGCTGTGTCCCCAGCCTGAGACATTGTTTTTAAAAGAATATTTTTAGTATATAATTTCTAACTTTTCTGTTGCTATTTTTTCTATTTTTTTTTTCAATTTTCTACATTTATATTTAGTTTATTAAATACATGTCAGGTGGTTTTCTGGCATTACTTAGATAATTAACAACATCAATTTTTGAACTCTAAATTACTAGTATTACATTGTTTGTTTGCTTGAGTTGATTATACTTTTTATTGTGTGAGCTATTATCTTCATTGGGACATTTCTATTCAAAATCTGTTCAATTAGATCATTATAGTCATTTTGGAAAATATTTGGAAGTTACAAAGTAAACAAAAAAGGTGATGTGCTATGATATATAAATTTAATTCCATATAACTGAAAAGCTGAGACAGTGGAATGCCAGTTTAAAATAAATTTCAGCATCTTTTTTCATAAACTGTCTTTTTAAAAAAAGTATATAGATATAGAAATAGAGAAATGCCTGTGGATCTAGTTTGGTGATAGAATACCCCTGTGTTCTCTTATGAAATAATCCCCCCAAAGATAAAAATATAAATAAACAAATAAAAGATATTCATTTCCTGAAACATTTGAGTCACAGGTGGATTCTGAATATGTTGAAGTGAAAGGCTATGATTTGACATTGTTGTAGTAATATTAGTCAGTTTGCATTTTGTCCTCATCTGTGGTGCTATAATTTCTTAAGATAATTTTCAAAATTCTCAAAGCTTTTGTCATCATTTTGTAGTAAATTCAGTGTATTTCTTGAGTAAAAATCACCTTGAATCATACTGTTCTGTGGCTATTCCCCCCCACTTTGATAAAGTTTTATATAATTGCAGAGTTATTCACCATAGTAAGTGAAATAACTTTCTATTTTTTTTTTTTTAGGTATGTCTTCTAATCAAAACCAAGAATTTTCAGGAGAGCAAGAAATACAATATTTTTTGCAAAACTTGAAAAAGCAAAGGTATGGAAAGCAGGGCAGTTAATACTTCATTTTAAACAAGAAATTGAAATTGAAAGAGAGGGAAGTTCAGAAAATTTGTCTTAATGAATGGAAAAAAAAACATGAAAATTATTTATTCAAAAAATTACAAGTTCATCAGGTTATACTATTACAAAAATCTCAGAAGACTGACTGCTCATCTAGTGCCATTCAGTTTTTCTTTCATTAAAACTTTAAATTACACTATTGTAATTGTAAAATTTTTACTACTCAGTATTTTTTGTAAAACCACTTGCAATACACAATATTTTAAATTGCAAAAACATGTATCAAATTACATTTACACAATGTTTACAGGGCATTATTAAGCTGTATCTTAAAAATACCTTTAGAATAATAAAGACTCAGCCAGTTTGCTCAGCTTTAGAAATAGGATTAAAATAGAAATAGGCATTTTAATGAAAAAAAAAAAAAAAACTCAAAAGTTATAAAATGCTTATAGTCAGTTATGTTTTTAAACTTTTAATAATCTCTACATAAGCGCAGGTTAGAGAAAAGTGTACAAATCATTAATTTAAAGTTGCAGCATTCTAATCTGTCTTTTTTATAAAGTAATAAAAAGAGATTTTCTACATAGTATAGACAAATTGTCTAATTTAAACACATGCATACTATTTCTACTTAAAAGAAATACATGCAGATTAAGGAAATGCTGAAACAAGCCTTAGTAAGACATTTCTGTTGAAAAGAACAATTCAATAATTAAATGTGCTTACAGTGAAAGTTTGGTAGGTATTGCTTTTAAATGCAATAATAATTAAGCAAAAAAAAAAAAGAAGAAGAGAAGCAGTTGAATCTTTCTAAAACACATCAAATAAGCATACAGCTTATCTGTCATGTATGACAATCCAAACACAGGAAAGTCCCAGGAACTTTTAGGACAGTCTCCCAGAAAGCCCACAGCCCAAATGGCCTGCAGGAATCACACCCCAAAAGCAGACATGAGGGTCTTGTGAGAATTGTGAAAGGTTTCTGACACTTTTCTGGGATCTTGCTTAGAGGTATAAAACAAGCCTGAGATAGAAGTAGTAGGAATGGTGTGGGACAAATGAAGAACAATGAAGGGCTTAAGCTAATAATTGTATAACCCTTTGAGAAAAGTAAAGCAGCCTCAGTGGTGACTTAAGACAACCTTTGAATGAGGAATGGCTTACCATTAAACTTCTCCTCTGTAAGTAAAAAAAAAAAAAAAAAAGATCTATAATGTCTTTGTCATTTCATGATTCTGTCTACCATTGCAGAAGCCCACTTTTGTAGAACCTTCTCCCTGAAACTTGATAGTTTGAGTCAAAGGTGCTTGTAAATGTTTATTTATAATTTTAATTCAAACTGAAGCAGTCTTTGTGTAGTTACCAATGTATTTATGGCTCATAAGTTAGCATAATTACTCCATGTCATGGGACATCAAGAATCCCACCTGAGTAATTTCTTTTTTGGAAGGTGATGAGCCATCTGGAAAAAAAAAATAAATATCTGAAATAATTAGTAAAGGAATATAAGACCAGGCAAGTACTTATGTTAAAAGCGGTAAAACATCTTATAGATTCTCTACACCTCATAAGTTCTAAAAATCAATTGCTAGATAATTTTTCCAGTTCTTTATTTAAGGGAGTGTGCATCAAAGTAGGAATAAGATTTCAACAGTAAGAGTCTTTCTTGAGACAGGTTGATTGGCATTCTGACATGTCTCACCCATCTCTGTGATGCTAAGTGACTATATGGCTCCAATGGATGATACCATCTCCAGTGCCATGCTTAATTTAGACAAAACTAGGTAGTATATAACATGTACTGGATAGTCCCAAACCAGCTGGATTTCAACTGTGAGTTCCCATATACCAGACTTTTTTCCCTAACGGCTTCCATGCTTTTTTTTTTTTTTAAATTTCATGCACAGTTTATAGATATCTTTCAGCAGCTCCATCTGATATGCACTGCTTCATCTTTCATATCAACAGGGATTTTGACCAGACTCCAAGTGAATATCCCAAAAGATCTATGCATTTTTGTGGTTTTGGGTGGAATGAGAAAAACTTTCCAAATGTGAGAAATAGAGACTTCCTGGATCCTATACATGTCCCTAATGAACTAAATTCTGTTGCCACTAGATTTTTCTGAGGCCCTAGGACTACTTACCTGTGCATCTCAAGAAATATGTTTTCATCAAATCAAAAGTATTCTCTAACTTATTTCAGTGAGCTAGTTACATAGAAAGAATTTTAAAAACACCCTCAGTGATAGATATTTTTGCTGGAAAGTTGAGCAGCCAAGCTCAGATGAAGTTTGCTCTTTGGCTTAATGAAGAATGCTCTGGCACATCAGGGCAATAATATGTCCAGTGCCTGCAGGATTCCCAACAAATTAAAACTAGACAATAGTGTGTTGGAGGAAAGGTGGAAATGTCGGGATGTGGGGCATTGGCTAATCTGGAGAGAGACAAGAACACATATGGCAGTCACATTTGAGGACCTGTGTGTGCTTTTAAACATTTTTGAACAGCATTTGTAATTATATTGTTCCTCTAAAAAATGAAAAATTTGCAATGGAGTCTATTTCATGCTTTAGTTAGTCACTGGAATAATTTAAAATTCACCATTGAGTAAATATACACAAATATTTCTTTAGACAAGATAGAAGAAAAAGAAGGTGAAGAAGAAATTTCTGAGTTTTAGTAGTCTGTTACTTTACAAAAATGGTGAAATGAACAATTTCTCCTTGTGGCAATGCATGGAATTATAATGGATGTGGGAGTATTTGTACTTACCTAATATTGCTTAATTTAAAAGTAGAAAGAATTTTAAAAACACCCTCAGTGATACTCAGAGAGACATATATTTATGATAAATATTTTAGGACCTGTAGACAGTCTCTACCCTAGGTAATTTGCAGCATAATAGATTTGGTGTAAAACAATGTAAATTCTGTGAAAGTCATTAAAATTTTCTTCTTTTTTTAAATCCTAGAAATCACCCATGTGATCGTTTAATAGAGCTTTACAATGAGAAAAGTGAAAAAGTTTTTAATCCATATCCAAAATTTATTTATCCAAGCTTTTACAATCAAGAAACAAATTACAGCTATAAGGTATGTGAAATCATTTTTAATAAAACTACAAGTATTTCTGAACTCCAGAGAATTAATATTGGTGGGAAGCTCCACAAGTTAAAAAAATATGTAAAAGCATTTAAAAATTCCTCAATTCTTTATCAGAGCTGTGATAAATCCTCCATAAGTAAAGAATGTGAAAAATATTTTACTCAAATTCTATGTGTTACTAAAAACAATAGGCTTTACAATGGAGACAAACCTTACAAATTGAAGAAATGTGAAAATGTATTTAAGTGTTGCTCAAACCTCTTTAAACACTACAGTAATCATACTGGAGAGAAAATCTGGAAATGTAAAGAAAGTGTCAAAGCTTTTAATAAAAAATCACACCTTCCTGAACACCAGAAAATTCATACTGGAGAAAAGCCATACAAATGTGAAGAATGTGAAAAAGCTTTTAATCAAAAATCACACCTGACTGAACACCAGAGAGTTCGTACTGGAGAAAAGCCATACAAATGCAAAGAATGTGGCAAAGCTTTTAATATAAATTCACACCTTACTGAACACCAGAGAATTCATACTGGAGAAAAGCCACACAAATGTAAAGAATGTGGCAAAGCTTTTAATAAAAAATCATGCCTTACTCAACACCAGAGAATTGATACTGGAGAAAAGCCATACAAATGTGAAGAATGTGGCAAAGCTTTTAATAAAAAATCAAAACTTACTCAACATCAGAGAATTCATACTGGAGAAAAGCCATACAAATGTGAAGAATGTGGCAAAGCTTTTAATCAAAAATCAAAACTTACTCAACATCAGAGAATTCATACTGGAGAAAAGCCATACAAATGTAAAGAATGTGAAAAAGCTTTTAATCAAAAATCACACCTGACTGAACACCAGAGAGTTCATACTGGAGAAAAGCCATACAAATGTAAAGAATGCGGCAACGCTTTTAGTCAAAAATCAAAACTTACTCGACACCAGAGAGTTCATACTGGAGAAAAGCTATACAAATGTAAAGAATGTGGCAAAGCTTTTAATAAAAAATCAAACCTTACTCAACACCAGAGATATCATACAGGAGAAAAGCCATACAAATGCAAAGAATGTGGCAAAGCTTTTAAACAAAAATCATGCCTTACTGAACACCAGAGAATTCATACTGGAGGAAAGCCATACAAATGTGAAGAATGTGGCAAAGCTTTTAATAAAAAATCATGCCTTACTCAACACCAGAGAATTCATACTGGAGAAAAGCCATACAAATGTGAAGAATGTGGCAAAGCTTTTAATCAAAAATCATGCCTTACTCAACACCAGAGAATTCATACTGGAGAAAAGCCATACAAATGTAAAGAATGTGAAAAAGCTTTTAATCAAAAATCACACCTGACTGAACACCAGAGAGTTCATACTGGAGAAAAGCCATACAAATGTAAAAAATGTGGCAAAGCTTTTAATAAAAAATCAAAACTTACTCAACATCAGAGAATTCATACTGGAGAAAAGCCATACAAATGTGAAGAATGTGGCAAAGCTTTTAATAAAAAATCATACCTTACTCAACACCAGAGAATTCATACTGGAGAAAAGCCATACAAATGTGAAGAATGTGGCAAAGCTTTTAATCAAAAATCATGCCTTACTCAACACCAGAGAATTCATACTGGAGAAAAGCCACACAAATGTAAAGAATGTGAAAAAGCTTTTAATCAAAAATCACACCTGACTGAACACCAGAGAGTTCATACTGGAGAAAAGCCATACAAATGTAAAAAATGTGGCAATGCTTTTAATCAAAAATCAAAACTTACTCGACACCAGAGTGCTCATACTGGAGAAATGCCATACAAATGTAAAGAATGTGGCAAAGCTTTTAATCAAAAGTCAGAACTTACTCGACACCAGATAGTTCATGCTGGGGAAAGGCCATACAAATGTGAAAAAAAGTGACAAAGCTTTTAATCAAAAATCATGCCTTACTCAACACCAGAGAATTGATACTAGGGAGAAACCATACAAATATCTATAATGTAGCAAAGCTTCTAATTGAAGGTCACTTCTTAGTCAACACCAGATACTTTTTATGGGAGAAAAGCCATACAAATTTGAGATTGTGGCAAAGACTAATCAAATATAACTTATTTGACACCAGAGAATTAATATTAGGAAAAAGCCATACAAGTTTAAAGAATGTGGCAAAGCTCTTTATCAAAGATCACACATTTCTCAACACCAGAGAATTCATACTGGGGAGAAAACATACAAATGCAAAGAATGTGGCAAAGCTATTCTATTAGGAAAAGTATTGTTGTTCACCAAATATTCATACTGGATAAGAACCATGTAAATGTTAAGAAGGTAGCAAATTTTAAATATGCTTCAAGTGTTAACAAGAAACAGATCATTCATACTTGCAACAATTCTCACAAATCCATAGACTGTAAAAGCCATTTCTTGTAAGATCAAATCTCATTGGTCACCAGAAACTTCATACTGGGAAGAACAATTACAATTGCCCAGAAGTAGCTCCGCAGCACTGACTCCCCATAAAATTCCAACCCTTGCCCAGCTGGCATTATTCATTAGCCAATGGAAGTGGGCAGGAAGCATGATTGGATGCTCTGGCTTCTTTCCTTCTGTGGACCTCTCTAGGTTCAATTGTCATTTCCTCAGTTTCTCTGTATTGATTGAATTCAAATATCTTTTTTTTTTCAAAAGCTATATTTGGACTTAAAGGCCTATTTGTACCAAACCAACACATTAATAAAATTATCTTATGCCTGAAGTCTATGATCACATCAATATTTTCCCCATTATCTCAGC